>NC_090783.1:10650000-10880000 GCF_040054535.1 Antennarius striatus | reverse complement strand
ATTAAAGAATTTCTGCTTTTTTCTTCATGTTTTGATTTAGAATATAATGTGCAGTGTTCCCAATGCATGGAAATAAAAACTATTATAAGGATTTTGGGCTTTACTCTATTTTTTAAGCAGACTGGTATTATTTTGAACACAACTGTACAATCTGTTCAGTCGTGACTATCATTACCTTCATTTCTCTGTGCTAATCATAGTAACAAAAAAATAATTTCTTCCTCTTATCCATGCTGAAACAATTTATTTCTTTCAGGTTTTTAATTCCTTCTTCTTTTTTTTAATTTATTGTAAAGTCCCTCACTTTGTTAGATTTATCAGTGTATGGACCCATATTGCAGGAATCAGACATGGGAAGAAGGCTCAACAGGGTTTTATTAAATAAGCTGAAATGGTGTGTAGCTGAAGGTCTTTTTGCCTGTAACGGGTAAGCAAGAGGCGGGCAGGCTGATTGTGGCAGACAGGCAGCAAACAGACTACTCAGGCAGGCGGAGTGGAGTGAAACTTAGCAATCACAGTAAAAACCATCAAAAGTACCACCAAACCAGTAGTCAGACGTGTTAACCCTAAGATGAACTAAAGAAACAATGAGTGGTGAATGAAATGAATAAGTGCAAAAGCTAAAAGATTTGAGCTTTTAAGTGAGCAGAGGAAGAGGAGGTTATGAGAGGAATGAGAGGATGAGCTGTGCAGACAGCCATGCTAGGAAACAAACATACAGTATAGATTACACACACCCCAAAAGGGAGGGAGAGACAGGCAGACACATTGAGATGGGGTAAATAAGAGAAATCAATAGGAACAAGAGAGAGGAAATTAACAATTCTGCATACCATTCATGTCAGAGTTTTCTTTCAGTTTTTAATAGAAAGTGTCAATAAAAGAAAAAAGTAGAACATGGGAAAGACAGACAAAGAAACTGAGGATGAGATGGAAAGAGATGAGAGATGGAAACCCCCCCCAAAAATGTAGATTTATTTCAGTGTAGTTTGAGATGGAAAGGGTAATTTCAGCAAATGGTTAAAAGAGCTTACTGGAAGCAGAATGCATTTAAACAATCAATAATTTTATTAATTTCAATTTAGAGCACCAAATGAATGCATGCTTTGTCAAGATAGACCCCATAAGATCACCCTTTAACTAAGGGATCTCTCACGTACATGTGAGCTCTTTCTTCATCTGAGTGCAATGATACTTTTTTTTGGATAGTTACCTTTCTACACTGTATATAATTTCCTTTTTATTTCATTTTTCATATTTTTAATTACAGAAAATTAGCAACATTTGTTTTTTCATTCAAAATTCCAAATCAGCAATTTCAATTTCATTTCAACAAAATTGCTCTTGCAGTGTACAATATAAGGTAATTTGTTTAATCCCTTTTTATTTTATTAATTTTTTTTACAGACATTCATTTTTACAGATGTGGAGGATGTGGAGTTACCTTCAGTTGGTAAGTGGCAACCTTAATCTAGCTGGCACACCAAATGAATATTTAGTTTCAGATTTGCACAAAGCATTCTGTCTATCTTTTCACAGTCAGGGCCACTTTTCTGTCTGTTTAGTACTAGAAATTGTGCTGAAATATTGAGCAATATGTGGGTCTTAACAGGCTTACAAGTTCATGAGGACAAAATGTTTCAACTTTCAACTTTGAAGTAAAGATGTTTTTTTCAGTTATTTATTCGGCCACATTATAATTAATACTTATAAGAACATAAATAATGAAACACTGGGGAAAATGCAGCTGTATAAATCAGACCCTCTCTCTCTCTCTGTCCAGGCCATAAAGTGGTGGTAACAAGCTGCCAGTCAGATCATAGCCAGCAGGCTTTGTCGTGCAAGATGTCTGCTGAGTATGACCACTTCATGGCTTCAGATAAGAAGTAAGATACAGTATCATCCAACTTGCCTATTGTGCACTTAAAGATCCGAATTAGATTACAAAATTTTAATAGTCACCACTGGGATGTTGAACGGTTACAGCTGTAGTTTTTTGTTTTTGTTTTTTTGCTTTGTTGACATCATCTTTTTTGGTGAATAGCAATTCAAGTTATTTTTTATATGTGTAGTGCTGGGTGGTTTGGCATTGCAGTTAGGCATTTTACCACTAATGTGAACTTAATCAATAACGAGTGCAGGATGAAGAGATCAGGCGTAAGTACAGCATGTAACAATTTGTGAAAATGACCAAGACCAATGGGACATTTTTGGAAGTGAGGAGGCTGAACAATATGATTTTGTGTTTTCTGCCAATAGTTAGTGTCACTTAAACAATCTGTTGCAGCGTCTAGCTTTCTTTGGTCAAATGGTCTCAGGAGAAATCCGCGTGTCATCTGAGTAGCAGTGAAATAAAACATTGTGTTAATTGATTTGACTGAGAAGAAGCATGCAAATAAATAAAAACACAGTAGTGAATGGATATTTTTAGAAGAGTAAGTGGGTTAAAATCATTAAAAAATGCTTTTTGGTTAGACACTCAGATATCCCTAATCTGAATATTGTATGGTCCGTGACCACAAAATTTGGCTGAGTATGACTGTTCAACTGTCAATTTAAAATTTACGAGAGTGTCCATAAATTCAGTCACAAGCTTGTGAGAAGTGAGTATGGATGTTAGAAATATCTTGTGAGACTAATTCATCCACAACCACAACAAAGGCATTCTAGATATTAATTGCAAAAAATGTCAATGTTGATTTAATGCATCACGTTTTGTAATCCATGCAATCTTTTAGTCATTTGGAGTTATTAGTAATTATGTACATGAAAAAACCCCAACAAGCAATAAAGTAAGTAGTCCAATCTACTATCTGTCTGGATACAAAAGTGAGAGAAGTAGAGAGTAGCACAGAACCTGGAGCAGTGTTACATTTACAGTCATATGTGTTCTGTTCTTCTCTCTGTGGATCTTCAGGTGGTTTTGTCATGTGGACGATGATAACTACTTGAACCCAGAGGCTCTCCTCCTCTTGCTCTCTACCTTCCCACAAGACAGTGATATCTATGTGGGTAAAGCTAGTCTGGACAAACCCATCACTGCTCATGAACTACTGGATGGCAATGAAACGGTACCATACCACATTTTTTCTTAACCCATACTCTGTATCTTCTTAAACTAAGAGTTGCATCCTTCTGAGTACTGCGTTCACAAAAGGTGAGGTGGGCAACGCTGAAATAAGCAGCAAGATAAATTTGGGTTTTAAGACATGCAAAAACTGAAAATTCTCACCCTTCTTTGTGGCAAAATAACTCGTTTGAAATTTGAAAAAAAAAGTGCACTGCCTAAATTGTATCTCCAGCTAAGAGCTATGATTCAATATTTAACATTATTTATTTTACTTTCAAAACACATAATCTCGCTGACTAGTAGATATGCACCACATAAGCATAACAAGTGAGTAATACAACCAACTGGACAGGTATGTCACCTTTCCTTTGGGAAGCAGTGCCATGATATGAGATCATGAGCTACACACACTACCTCCACTTTCTCTGTTATATACTGTATTTGTGGATCCTAATCAAACGTGTTTTTCTTGGAATAGCTAGAACATTAATGACAATATATGTATATATATATATATATATATATATATATATATATATATATATATATATGCGTCGAGCACGTCCTGTTCCACCTGCCACCAAACAGCGCCTACCACACACGTGGGAGGGAGGATTGTCCCTGTGTCACACCCCCCCCCCCCCCGGGGCAAACTGGCAAGAGAAGAGAAGGCGTCGGGCTCAGGTTCGATGACCCGGGGCGGTAGATGAAGGTGAAGTCAAAATGCCAGCCACGTGAGCCTGGCGGGAGTTCAGTTGTTTGGCAGAGCAGCGGTTCGAAAGATTTTTATGGTCAGCCCAGACAATGAAAAGCTTAGCTGCTCCCTGCAGCCAATGCCGCCACTCATGAAGCGTCAGAAACCCAAGTGGAAGAGTGTGGTTACAGGGAGAAGAGATCAAGAAGGTGGAGGATTTTAATTACTTAGGGTCAACTGTCCAGAGTGTGTGAAAGAGGTGAAGAAGAGTGTACAGACAGGATGGAACGGGTGGAGGAAAGTGTCAGGTGTGATGTGTGATAGAAGATTTTCAACTAAAATGAAAGGAAAGGTGTAAAAAACTGTGGTGAGACCAGCAATGTTGTTTGGTCTAGAGACAGTGTCACTGAAGAAAAGACAGGAGGCAGAGCTGGATGTAGCAGAGATGAAGATCCTGAGGTTCTCTTTGGGAGTGACCAGGAAGGATAGGATCAGGAATGAGTAAATCAGAGGGACAGCACATGTTAGAGGTTTTGGCGATAAAGTCAGAGAGGCCAGACTGAGATGGTTTGGACATGTCCAGAGGATAGTGAATATATTGGTAGAACGATTTTGAGTTTTGAACTGCCAGACAGGAGGCCTTGGGGAAGACCAAAGAGGAGGTTTATGGATGTAGTGAAAGAGGACATGAAGGTAGTTGGTGTGAGAAAAGAGGATGCAGAAGACAGGGTTAGATGGAGGGAATTGATTCGCTGTGGCGACCCCTGAAGGGAAAAGCCAAAAGGAAAAGAAGAAAAAGAAAGAAGAGGAGAAAAGCGGTGAGAGAAGTAGGTGCAAAGGTGCAGCTTCTGGTCCGCAGGTAGGCACTGAGAGAGCCCGGCTCACACTGCTGAATCAGATCCACAAACTGCTACTCGGGATCTGGGTGAATGAGGACAGTGGTCTTTACAAAAACAATCCTTCAACTTGTCAAAAGCCTATTGAGCTTCAGTGGACCATGAAAAGTGAATGTTGGTGGCTCTTAAACATGTAAGGGGAGCTGCAATGCTGCTGTAATCACAAATTAATCATCTATAAAAAATTAGCAAACCCAAGAAAACGTTGTACCTCCTTTCAAATAGTGGGAATTGGCCAGTCCCTGACCGCCTCCATTTTGGCTGGATCGGCCCTGAGTTGTCTTCGTTCCACCACGTAGCCCAGGAACTTAAGCGAGGAAACATTAAACTCACATATGCCTTTACAAACAGCTTATTTTCCAACAACCTCCTGAAAACATCCCTCACATGGTCTACGTGCTCCTTCTGTGACTGAGAAAAAATA
The DNA here is from genome assembly GCF_040054535.1 of Antennarius striatus. Taxonomy (NCBI): domain Eukaryota; kingdom Metazoa; phylum Chordata; class Actinopteri; order Lophiiformes; family Antennariidae; genus Antennarius; species Antennarius striatus. Next base: position 10,874,916 of record NC_090783.1, on the reverse strand, counting down.
GGTATATCGTCCAAGTAAATAAACACGGTCTTATTTAGTAAGTCTTTGAGAACATCATTTATCATATACTGTAAAACTCCTGTTGCGTTTGTGAGTCCAAAAGGCATAACCATGCAATCAAAGTGACCCAAAGGGTATTAAAAGCAGTCTTCCATTCATCTCCCTCACAGATCCTAACCAGGTGGTAGTGCGTGTCATAAGTCCAGTTTCGAGAACACCGTTGCGTTGTAGAGGGGGCTGAATGCAGAGTCGAGCAGGGGCAGGAGGTACTTGTTCTCAATGTTGATAGCATTGAGGCCAAGCAGGGGCAGGGGGTATTTCTTCTTAATGTTGATGACATTGAGGCCAGTGTAGTCAATGCAAGGAATCAGGGTTTTATCTTTGTTTTCCACAAAGAAATACCCTGCGCCCACTGGAGATGAGGAAGGTCTTATGAGCCCTGCAGCCAAAGATTCATTGATATATGTCTCCATCGCTTCTGGTTTGGGCTTAGACAGGTTGTAAAGCCTGCGGGTTGGAAATGGAGTCCCGGGAAGTAAGTCTATACCATTTCATATGGCCTATGCGGCAGGAGAGAGCACGCCAAGTTCTTACTGGAAACCTCTTTTAAATCAAGTTACTCACTGGGGACATTACTCAAATGAATAATTTCTGAGGTTTGGTCAGACAATGAGCATGGCAATGGTTATTCCAGTTCCTGATCGTTCCTGTGGACCAATCAATGTGAGGGTTGTGCAGTTTTAACCATGGGATTCCTGAAATCACTGATGCGAGTGGGGAAGATATTACATAAAACCCAATGATTTCCTGGTGATTACTTGAGACAGTCAAGTTAAGGGGCGTGGTGTGGTGTGTCACCTCTTCCAAGAGTCTTCCATCAATTACCACAACCTTCTTGGAAGAGGACAGCGGAGTCAGTGAAAGTCTGTTATTTTTAACAAAGTCAATGTCTATAAAATTGTCATTTGTCCTTGATTTTATTAGCACCTGGACAGGCAAAGAGCATGGTGAGTCATGAATCCTACCTGATGCTCGTATCTGGGAAGTCGAAGAAGAAGAAATTCAACTCACTAGCACTTCCCCTCCTACCAGTGAGCCCCGCCTTTTTGGCAACTCGGGGCAACTGATGAGGCAAAGTTTGTCCCTCAAGGGGCGCTTTCATTCAGCAAGTGTGAGTCGAGCCCTCCCCAACTGCATGAGCTCATCCGAAAAAGACTGGGCTGGAGCTCGGGGGCATTGATAGAAGAGACAGAGGCGGAGTTCTTCATACTGGGAGGCCTGGCAGGTTAGGAGGACGAGGAGTGTCGGGCTTGGTCCATCTTTTCGCTCCATCTCTCCCTGAGCCTGTTATCAGTGCATGTGGCTAATGTAACTAGCTCATTAAGGGACGTGCAGTCCTCCCTTACAGCTAGCTCATCCTTTATCTCCCCCGCTAAACCCTTCTAAAAGATGGTCTGTAGCGCTGAGTTCCCCTACCCATTACTGGCTGTAAGAATCTGGAAGTTAACAGCATACTGGGAAACTGTTTGACTGCCCTGCTGTAAGTCTAACAGTTGTCCTACTGCCTCTCTACCACATACCAGATGATCAAAAATACACTTCATCTCATCTGTACAAAGCTTTGTAATCACTGAGTAACTCTGATTCCTGCTCGGTTATAGCTAAGGCCCAAGCTGCCACCTATTTTTGACTAGGTGGTAGCATACATGGTGGGCTGCTGGTTAAAAACAAATTTGCATTGTAAAAGAAATTGTGTGTAAGTGCCTAAATCTCCAGAATACCCAGCTGGGCTAGGAATGAATGGCCTTCTGAGAGAAGATGTCTGGGAGCTGGGATGGTGCTGCCGCCTGCTGGGGGGGCGATGGACCCAAGGAGCTGGATGGCGAGAGCTGGTCGTTGATGGCTGCCAGCTGGGTACCTAGCTGCGTCACATTGGTGGAGAGTTGCTGCAGGTGCTCCATTACTCGCAATTGAGTCGTCTCGAGCTGGCCAATCAATTCTCCTTGTGTTGAGGTCGCGTGATTGAGACGCTCTGTGTCTGCGGGGTCCATTCTCACCGGAAGTTTATGTTAGGTGCCATGGGGCAAAAGCAAGGCCAGGACCCCAGATGCAGAGTACAAGAGCAAACAGTTTATTAAGCACGAAGCAACAACAGAAAATCAGTTTTGAGGGAAATGCTTGACTAACAAGTAGCAACAGGAAATCACTTTCTAGAGAAAGGCTAACGTACCAAAGTAACAACAGAAAATGATCTTCTAAGACATAACTCTAGCCAACAAAGTATCAACAGAAAATCACCTTACTTAGGGAGAAGACCAAAAACAAAAGAACCGCTGGATACAAAAACTTGCAGCGAGAATGCGCGTCTCGCCACATTGCTGACGAGGTCAGCAATGTGGCGAGACACGGAGTGCGTGACATTGAAAATCTTCTGGCCCTGAACAAAAGGGGAAAGGTTGCTAAATAGGTCATGGATAATCAGCCTAATGAAACTCAGGTGTGGAGACCAGACTCTGCCCACGAGCCAGGCCTGCCTCCTGCCACACTCCAGCACTGCTGAGAAAGAAACATGATCAGAACAGAAAACAACCATGACATACGACACATAGCCAAATGTCAGTCTCAAAGTGCAATTTTAGTTTTTCCTCATAACTTACTATTGCACATGAAACAAAAAGAGAGAGCATACACACTCATGCAAGTTCACATGCTTCAAAGTGATATTAGTACAGTAATTGAGTTAAACTACAACTTAGATTGTGTATGCTCCCAGTTTCTCTTTGTTGTTGTTGAGCATTTTTGGAAAAAAAAATTGGATAATGCACATGTTTATATTCAATCATTTCTCTAAACAGGTATGTGTTCATATGACATGTTTGTGTTTGGTTATAGAGGGAAGTCCAGTTTTGGTTTGCTACAGGAGGAGCAGGATTCTGTCTGAGTCGACCGCTTGCAGAAAAGATGGCTCCTTGGGCAAGGTATTTATGAGCTGGTGCTTGCTACATATACAGTATGTAACTATTTTATCTTCATAGAGACCAAATGTTCAGATTTTATTTTGCTTTCTTTGCATTGTAGGCACATGGTCCATCAACTCACTGAAATTAGGATTTAGCGTTTCAATGATATTCATATTAGACCATTAATTGCAGAATCTTTTAATTCCTTGTCCCTGAAAACTTTTTATAACTTCTGATATAAAATGTCAAACCTGAAGAGAATGAAAATGAAGTACCTAGCAAATGCAAAACAAAATATACAAAAAAAATAAGTGCACTTAAATGTCACACAATACATAGTGTGATATTAATGCCCTCTTGCAAGTTTGCTGTTTGGTATCAGAATCCCTTATGACAGTTTTCTGAAATTGCTTCAGTGAACCATCACAGTTATTTATTTCTGTCTTAACCAGCAGTATAACTTCAATGTAAAATAAGATTAATAAACTTACAAAGTGATGAATCACTTCCTATTTATATTTCTCTCAATCAACTGAGTGCTGTCACTCTATGGAATCAGTCTTAAAATTTATTATGCTCTTAGTAAAGTTCAGCCATAATACACTGTACATACAATAAGTAATGAGCCAAAAATGTCAGTTAGGTCAATGTCAGACTTCATATATTTTTGTCATTAGAAGGTGTTCTGTCTTAACTATACAAATATTCTAAATCAATAAAGCAGTCTATCTATATGGACTTTGCATAACTCAACTAACATTAATCTGATAATCTCATGTGTGGTAAGTGTATTGCTAACATAAAGGAATGCAGAATTGGATGACATCTTCCAATTCTGCATTCCTTTAGGATGTGCAAGTACATAGCAGCAACATACAGTAGCCAAACTGGTATTTCTCTCTCTGCAACTTCATATAAATGAACCCCAAAAGAAGTCAGAACTAAAACTGTTCCATGAAAGGTCCATGTTCACTGCATCAGATTTATTCTATACAGGTTTAGGTCATTTTCATAAGAGCACTAGTTTGTTACAAAGGGCCAGCACTTGTGTTGTGTTTGGATTTACAGCCAAATTATTGGGAACCATGATGAAGGCAGTTTATGTTATATGAGAATTCACTTCACAGCAATAACTCTGGTTGACATTCCTGCAGTCAGCATGCCAACTGCATCTTCCCTTGTGATGTACACCTGTTGTACTGCGGCCTCTCATTAAGACCACCCTAGTGTATGTTTCTGAAATAATCATACGGTTCAATCAGCATCCTGACATGCTACATCAGTTAGATGGATGGATTATATCTATTAAAGTAAAATAATTTGACACCCATTTAGTTTTGAGAAGAATGAGCATTTCCTGTAAAAAGTGAATCTTGGGTCTTCAAGTTATGAAAAATGGATGCAAAAAAAGATTTTTCTGATTAATTATTTTTATAGTTTTTGTTTCACTTGCAGGTCCTCAGTGTTATATAGTGCTGTATTTGCTTTGACTGCATGAGACAAGAATGAGCATTCTGAAGACAAAATAAATAAACAAAATTAAAAAGAAACAAAAAAACCCAAAACAAAACGGTGAAGGCAATGAATTAGCAAAAACACATGTAGAGATACTTTGTTAGCAGCAGCATCAAACAGTGGAGTAAGTAGATAGATGGCTTACTGGTGAAACGTCTCCATTCATTATGCTAACTTAATTAAAATTTTATTGTGGTTAGAGATGTGTTCTCTTAAAACCTGTAAACACACAAAAATACACATGCAATTTGAATTGGTACTGTACATAATGAGTTCTGTATTTTAAATCCAAGTCCATTATTCATCTTTAAATATGCCGAATAAAATGTTTTTTTAGTTAGCTGTAATTTGTAAAAGTAAATCTGCACTAATATGTATGTGGGATCTTGTATGGATTTCAGTGGCTCTCGGTTCGAACAGACATCTGCGAAGATTCGTCTCCCTGATGACTGCACAGTGGGCTTCATTGTGGAGAGAAGGCTGGGTCTCTTGATGGTCCACTGTCCTTTATTCCATTCCCACCTGGAAAACATGCTGCTGATCAGCCAGAAAAGCATACCACACCAAGTAGTGGCTGACACATAAACATACACATTCAATTGTATGGACATGTGCATTACCTTATATTGTTTTTTTCCTCCTCTGCAGGTGACTCTGAGTTATGGGATGTTTGAGAACAAGATGAACAGCATTGAGGTGAAAGGAAGTTTTTCTAGGGAAGAAGACCCATCCAGGTTTGTTTAGCCCTTCATGGTCTTACAGTATTTAAAACACAAGCAATTTCTGTGAATTTTAAAACCACTCTCAAGTTTTTATTATGTTAGAAAATGTTATGATTGTTGCTGTTGCAAGGCCATAAACCTAAATTTACAAATGACCCTAAGGTCTTTTTTCCTCCGGGATTAATAAAGTGTCTGTCTGTCTGTCTGTCTGTCTGTCTGTCTGCCCGTCCGTCCGTCCATCCGTCCGTCCGTCCATCGATCTATCTATCTATCTATGGAACTGATAACCCTTCAATAAATTACATAAAATACACACTACAACTATTCTCTTGGGTGCTGTAGTCACTAGATACATAGGGTTTGGAGTAGAAGAGTATCTCTTTTTGTTGAACCAACGCTGCAAGAACAAGCAGTGAGTAGTCCAATAGGCAGTACTTACTTTAGTAATTTCTAATGGGAGATCTCCAGTGGGCAGCTTCTTTCTGAGTCCCAAGAATTTTTTGTTCCAAAAGAATTCTGATGAAAATTATACAGCATAACTGAAAAATAATAAGGTTCAGAGACTGCAAACTTCCAAGGCAGAGCATTCACCTTAAAGGCTTCTCCCCAAATTATCGTCAATATGCAACACTTGTATTAAAATTATTTCATTACGAGAGCATACATTTTGAATTTGGATCATTCTGTAACATTTAGAACATCACAAGAAGAGCAGGGTTCATAAAAATCTCTCAAACATATTTAGTATATTTCTAGTATATTAATATATTAATTATTTTTATTAATATATTAATTATTATTTATAGTCATTATTATTTAGTATATTAATCTTAATATAATAACAGGTCTTAATGTTGTAGCTAATTGAGAGACACTAACTTTTGCTGCTGGATGCTTGATATTAAAATAAACAATCCAACAATACTCCATGCAGAAGTGGGGGTGAGATGTAAACATAAGTGATGTCATGGATAGAAAGTTGCATTCAATCAAAAGGCATACCCAAAGACAAAAGTAGGATTCCACTGTTCAAAGTGTTGCTGTTAAAAATTTCTTAACCTCAATCTCTCAAGTGTGGCAGTATTTTAGACTGCGACCAAACAACATTGTGCGCTGTACCTCTGAAAACTGGACTCAAGATAGCAGTAGAGATGATCGATGAATTCTGGCGGTAAAAACACTTCCATCTAGACAGCAGAGAGACCACAGTCACCTAATATAAATGTTCCATGTTTGTTCATCACATTAATTTTTTTCACTGCTGTTGTCTAAAAAACTTGCCCATAAAGTTCAGTTTACAAATTTGGAAGCTTTCATCCTGGCATGATTTATCAGAATATCATTTTATGTACATACTTCCTCTTTATTGGCCTTTTACAGGAGAGGAAACATTCTTAACTCTCATAATAGTCTGTTAGACAATCTAATTCTTATTTTTTGCCCCAATAATATGGTGATAGAACTACAATAGTTTGTCATGAAACAGACTTGAAGAATGCTAACAGAAAAATGGTTTCACTGAATTCCTGTGCCCTACAAAAATGCACTGTTTTCATACTAAAACCTGTTATCCTTGTGCTGATAAATCCGCAAAAACTGTTAAAAATGCTGAAGCGTACTTGCTACATCAGTAGTTGGTGATAACCATCCATTTTCTTGTGACAAGACAAGGGAGTGGGCACAGGAGAAGTGACTTTGTGTTGTTCTCAAGCCTCTTGAAATTAATCTGTCAGCAGCATAGTATGGATTCATAAGAATTCAGTACAGTAAAGTATTCAAAACTATATGCTGCTTATTATCATCAATGTAGCCGCAAGAAGGCACAAGCCAGTGTCTTATTGTGCCGGTCCGAAGCCCAGATAAATAGAGGGTTGTGTCAGGAAGGGCATCCGACATAAAACTTTTGCCAAATCAAACATGCAAATCAAATCTATGACTTCCATACCGGATCGGTCGAGGCCCTGGTTAACAACAACCACCATTAATGCTATTCACCTACAGGGTGCCGATGGAAATTGCACTACTGTTGGCCGAAGAAGGAGAGGAGGAAAGTGTGTTCGTATGAAGAGGGAGAAGAGGAATGCCGAGGGTATAGGACTGAGAGTAAGGACGTTGAATGTCGGAACTAAAAGGTAGAGAGTTGGTTGACATTATGCAGAGGAGGAAAGTAGACATACTGTGTGTCCAAGAGACCAGGTGGAAAGGTAGCAAGGCTAGAAGTTTAGGAGCAGGGTTCAAGTTGTTCTATCCTGGTGTAGATAGGAAGAGAAATGGAGTAGGAGTTATCTTGAAGGAGGAGCTTTTTAGGAATGTCCTGGAAGTAAAAAGAGTGTCAGATAGAGTAATGAGTCTGAAGCTAGAAATCGAAGGTGTTATGTTCAATGTTGTTAGTGGGTATGCTCCACAGGTAGGATGTTAGCTGGAGGAGAAGGAGAAATCCTGGTTGGACTTTGATGAAGTGATGCAGAGCATACCTAGAAGTGGGAGGGGAAAGGTGATCTATACAGGTTGGCAAGACAGAGAGACAGATGAGAAGGATGTGCAGCAGGTTAGAGTGATTCAGGATAGGGATGGAAGTCTATTGACAGGTGCTAGTAGTGTAGTAGGAAGATGGAAGGAGTACTTTAAAGAGTTGATGAACGAGGAAAATGAGAGCGAGCAAAGACTGGAAGAGGTGGCTGTTGTGGACCAGGAAATAGCAAAGATAAGTTAGGATGAAGTGAGGAGGGCATTGAAGAGGATGAAGAGGGGAAAGGTTGTCAGTCCTGATTATATACTTGTGGAAGTATGGAAGTATCTAGGAGAGGTGGCAGTAGAGTCTCTGACTGGGTTGTTCAACAGGATCTTGAATAGTGAGAAGATGCCTGGGGAATGGAGGAGAAGTGTGCTGGTGCCCATTTTTAAGAACAAGCGAGATGTGCAGAGTTGTGGCGACTAGAGAGGAATTAAGCTGATGAGCCATACAATGAAGTTATGGGAAAGAGTAGTTGAAGCTAGACTAAGGGCAGAAGTGAGCATTTGTGAGCAGCTGTATGGTTTCTTGCCAAAAAAGAGTACTACAGATGCCGTATTTGCTTTTAGGATGTTGATAGAGAAGTACAGAGAAGGCCAGTGGGAGCTGCATTGTGTTTTTGTAGTTCTGGAGAAAGCTTATGACACTTCATCCTAACTTATCTTTGCTATTTCCTGGTCCACAACAGCCACCTCTTCCAGAGAGGAACTATGGTATTGTATGAGGAAGTCTGGAGAGGCAAACAAATATGTTAGAGCGGTGTAGGACATGTATGAGGACTGTAGGACAGTGGTAAGGTGTGCTGTAGAGGAGTTCAAGGTGGAGGTGGGACTGCATCAGAGATCAATTCTGAGCTCCTTCTTGTTCGCTATGGTGATAGATAGACTGACAGACGAGGTTAGACAGGAATCTCCATGGACTATGATGATTGCAGATGACATTGTGATCTGCAGTGAGAGCAGGGAACAGGTGGAGGAGAAGCTAGAGAGGTGGAGGTTTGTCCTGGAAAGGACAGGAATGATGGTTAGCCGCAGTAAGACAGAATACATGTGTGTGAATGAGAGGGACCCAAGTGGAAGAGTGAGGTTACAGGGAGAAGAGATCAAGAAGGGGGAGGATTTTAAGTACTTAGGGTCAACAGTCCAGAACAACGGTGAGTGTAGGAAAGAGGTGAAGATGCGTGTACAGGCAGGATGGTACGGTTGGAGAAAAGTGTCAGGTGTGATGTGTGATAGAAGAGATTCAGCTAAAATGGAAGGAAAGATGTACAAAACTGTGGTGAGACCAGCGATGTTGTTTGATCTGGAGGCAGTGTCACTGAAGAAAAGACAGGAGACAGAGCTGGAGGTAGCAGAGATGAAGATGCTGAGGTTCTCTTTGGGAGTGACCAGGATGGATAGGATCAGGAATGAGTGCATCAGAGGGACAGCACATGTTAGAGGTTTTGGAGATAAAGTCAGAGAGGCCAGACTGAGATGGTTTGGACATGTCCAGAGGAGAGATAGTGAATATTGGTAGAACGATTTTGAGTTTTGAACTGCCAGGCAGGAGGCCTTGGGAAAGACCAAAGAGGAGGTTTATGGATGTAGTGAAAGAAGACATGAAGTTAGTTGGTGTGAGAGAAGAGGACAGATGACAGGGTTAGATGAAAGCCACCGATTTGCTGTGGGAACCCCTGAAGGAAAAGCTGAAAGGAAAAGAAGAAGATGCTTCTCGTAATCATCACAAACACTTAAATACCCCCACAAACACACTCACACACACACACGCACGCACGCACACACACACACACACACACACACACACACACACTGTGCCTACTTGCTTAGGTTACACTTCTTATCCTCTTCACCGAGATGCACACTATGCTGATTTCACTGAGTGTTCTGATCTATCCAACATACAAAGAACAAAGGATAACACCCAACTTTGTTTTTTCTGCTAAATCTAGCCACTGCACAATCAAGATAAAGGCAAACATTATGAAGAGATGCTGGATTTCCTTAAGAACCTCTGAAAATTTCCACCCCCATTTCTATTCAACAAAGCAAGCAAAACAAGACATTTAAAAAAACATAACCAAAAGAAAGAACAGGTTTCTGACAACAACCGATAGATTTAAAGTTAGCAATGGCTCAGCAGTGGAGTGGGAGGAAGAGCGGTCAATTCCCGCTCCCACCCAGCCACCCGGAGTATGAGCTGACAGTGGGAGGTGTCGGCTCTACCCTGGAGTATTTCCGAGGTGCCATTAAGCAAGGCGTTGTCCCCCTGTACAAGTTTTTCATTTTGGGTGCACCAGGAAGGAGCTGGCCACCTCTGTACCTCCCATTGCGTGCCTACAGGCCCCTTTGTATGTGTGTGCGTGTGCTGCAGGGGCCATGTACACACCAACATAATTGAAGAAGTTACTACTAGAGTGTGCTCTTAATTTCCCTTCAGGGATCAGACTAGTATATAAAATTATAAAAAATACAATAGATGTGGTTAATGTAATTCTGTTAGTGACGCCAAACTCCTTTTCAAGAAAATAAAAAATTTCAGGATTTATATAAAAATATGTGTCTTTTAAGGTTACATCATTCTCAGACAGAAGTTCATACATTATAATTGATGGCATGTTAAAACTCAAAACAGAGTTCACTGCCATCAAACTCTTTAAGCATTCATTACGTCCTGCTTCAAAAGGCGCCAGAAATAATGTTGTGTATCATATTTTTGATTGGTATGTCCAGGGATTGGAAAATGGACTGGTTCCTTGATAGAAGGCCTTAACTTGTGGCTACGGCTAACTTTGCTCCTTTATATATTTAGTAAAGCTTGCACAGAAGTACAATATGTGAACCGAATGATGTCTACATGCTTTTTGTAATATGATCAAAATAACTGAACTAAATGTGACTTGACATGAAGAACCACAGTGCTTTGATTCAATGTGCAGTCTGTTCTGTTTTCAGTTGATTTTTATTTGTTGAAAAAAAGACTAAATGCCCAAATTCTTTGCTTTATTAGTTTTTATACACAGTATTTGAACATTTTTATAATCAAGCTTTCTCTTGATGAGATAGTGGATGAAGGGCAAAGTACTGGGATTTTGTAGCTAGTTGAACAGAATATTGTTACCTGGTACCAAATATTCCAATCTCAAATGTTGAAACTGAACATGTTTTAGACTGAATTGCTCATTTTTGTTCAGTACAAGCTACTTTTCCTAAAGAATCCCATGTTATCCACAAGTTTGGCAATAAGGTAGGACAGTCATGAACTTCATGAACACTTTTTCAGTTAGAGATAAAAGGAATTTGATGTAAAACAGCAGAACAAATGTGTTTGTCTATCCCAGTACTCACCATCACCAGCCATAAGAACATATTACTTCAAGCACTCCACAGTGAGCTCTTTCTATTTGTTTCCGTCCCTTAGTGTCACAAGGAGTTACATTCAACAAGGATGCATTCTTAAAGGAGCAGGTCAATTTTTTTTTTTCATTTGTTCCTTTTGTTTGTGTTTTGTGAGAAATATATGTTCTTCCAGAGAACTGGGTTCAATAATGCAGCTGCATGAGACTTGCAGACAGATGGACAAAGAATAGAAACTGTGTCATCAACAAATACAGTCAATAATACCGGTAATTGATGGAAAGAGGTGAAAAACAAAAGTCTCTTTTACTGATGACAAGCTGGAATAATGGTTTATCACTAGGAGCACTTTGTGGAGCTTGACAGGAATGCATTTTCACTTTATGCTGGACAACGAAACAAAGTGGGAACTTTTTTGAAAATATGAATATTGTATAGAAAAGTTACTCCATGCAGCTGGTACTGATGTTATCCAAGTCTTCAAAGCATCCCAGATTGATTTGAATACATTATGTAGTAGCCTTTTAAAGCTGGAATCTGTGCTGTTTTCTGCCCCCCCCCCTTTTTTTAGTCTTCTAAAATAATGGATTTTCAGTTGTATCCACTACTCGTTGCACTGATGTGCACATTGTGATGCACATCAGAAGAGATTCAACTCATCAGTCACTGTTAAATATCATAAGGTTGTATTTATTGTGGTTTCTATGTGGTTTATACAAGATATTTATCCTAGATTTCTTCTTCTTGGTTACAGCATTTCATCCAGTTAGCCCAAAATTAAGCATGCTGCAAAGAAAACAAAGTTGTCAAAATAGAAGTACCAATTGTGAACAGTAAATAATATTATTTTGAATGTAACCTATACAGTAGCTAGAAAGCAAGTCTTGAACCAAAGAGAGATAGATGTAGTCTTCTCAGAGGCCTTCTCATGAGAACAAGTCAAAGCAATGAAGAAAAGCAGTGACTGAATGTTTTTAAAATAGTGAGGTAACTTTTCATTTAATATGTTGGCTATTATAGAACCATGTATTGACTTTCTGCAAAGGGGATGTATTGTAATTACATCCCGCAAAGCGGTGATGTATTGTAATTGTCAGTGTTTGTGTTTGTCTGTCTGTCCGTCCATCCGTTCATCCACCAAATATTTTCACAACCGTTGCAGATAGACAGATGAAACAAAAAACACATTACTCGGACGGCAAAGGGGATGAAAATGAGATGATGACCTTGACCTTGAGAAAACTAGGTCAATTTAAACTCTTTCACACTCAGGAACCAGATAAGATAGAAAGACGAGAGAAGACCAGTGTGATTAAGACCATAGATCAAAGCTAGTTCTTTGATCTACCTATAATTTGATTCACCCTGACCTATGAAAGTAGGTCAGGGTACAATTTTGAATTCAGTGACTGCAACATCCCGCGACTTACCCTGACCTACCCTGAAAGTCATAGTCACAGTCATAGTCAACTTAATTGTCAAATGTACCATTTATGCATGATATACAGCACAGATGAAATTAAAGCATGAGTGCAAGCATAAGCGACAGTGGCTGGGAAAAAAGAAACTCCGGGCAGGACCCAGACTCTGGAGGTCAGTCAACTGCCTTGATCAGTTGGATGGGAAAGGAAATATAGAGTGGCAGATAGGCCAGAAAGAATTTACAATCCAAATTGTGGTGTAGCTGCAGAAGTGGGGGTGGGATTTCCAGGCCTTTTGATTTCCTGTCTTCCGTAATTGTTCCCCACCTGTTGAGCAGAATGACAAAGACAGCGGCAGTATTTTGCATGGAAAAAGCCTCCCACCCCCCAAAAATACTAATTTCAGGCCTTGAGTAGGTCAGGGTAAAATTTTGAATTTGAGGGATGTTACAGTCTCTGACTGTCTTGGTTCTGGTTTGTTTTGTATCAGTAATTAAATTCTAAATTGGTTATAATTACTAAAAAAAAAATAGTATCGCACCCCTAAGCCCTCCCCCCGTTACTGGTTCAATATTAACAAATCTTTTCCTGTTGCCAGCCAATACGTACAAAATATGAGAAGAGTCACAGAAGTCTGTGTTGCACAGAACAAGTAAAGGAGATGCAAGTAAACTTGACATGGCAAATAGTCCAGAGCAACAACAGCAATACCTGACAAAGTTCTGATTCACAGAAAAGGACAAACGTAAGCTTTTGTCAAAAAGCCAAATGTTTTTTTTGGGGTCCACCTTGGTTTTTATTTGCTATTCATTTTGTTTTTGGTATGTACCTTATTAAATAGGGTATGCCAAGTATGAAGAATATAATATACCACACATCACTAACAGACAAGGCTTTAATGTATTGACAACAGCTCAGATTCAATATTCATAATTACTTTTTTCTGCAGGTTTAGAACTGTTCACTGCATCCTGTATCCTCTAACCAGCTGGTGTCCTTGAGCTCCTCATTAAAAAGTACATGAATGGGATGAGGGTGGGATATATTCCCGCTGGATGAGTTGCTGTTCCTCGGAATATCTGAATGCAGAGTAAATTCAAATTTCCGTTGAAGTGGAGAATAAGAAAGAAGATATGAAGCCTGGGTCAAAAGAGAACTCAGTTCCTACAACCTGGTGACCCATGTCTGCCCACTCTTTTGTTGATTCCTGAGATGTCTAAGAAGAGTGATCAGATGGACACATTATCAATGCTTTGACTTTGAGCCCTGAAATGCTTTTTTTTTTTTAGTCCTTATGAATAACATAAGGACTTTATTCATCTTTAAAATGCAAATGCTTTTTTGGAGGTTTACCAGTTTACCAGTCATGCACCATTCACCCACATATTCATTTGGTTGCTGTTTGTGAGCAAGAGTTTCCTTATAGTTGGACCAAATTTGTTTATACAGTGCGCCCTCGTTCTTTGCAGTCAATGTGTTCCAGGAACCACACGTGATTGAGGAATCCGCGATTGAGACCGCGACCTATTTATCTTATTATTTGCGGTAATTTAAACGTGTATGAACCCCCCTCATACTGATATGAAACCACCTTCTATCTGTATTACCTTTTTCCACACTCATATCGACTTTTTATAGCACTTTTTTGTCTCACGAAAGTCCGAGACCGATGGAGCAGGTGCACTCCCGATGCCGTCAGCCAATAGAATGCGCGTACAGTATCACGTGACTGCCGACCAAAACACTGCGATGAGGTGGAATCGCAATCGTTGATGCGCGATTGCATGAGGGGCACTGCACAATCAACGATAAAATAATATCAGACTTCATACCAAACATATGAAAAAAATGAATAGCTATATTGTTCAACTATCGAGTATGTTTATCAATGCGTCTTCGACGTGGAGCTATTATACGTCAGAAAATAGTCGGTTTTAACTCCTTCCATTCTGTGTGTACATGGGTCACACAAACTGATGTCCCAGGGTTTTTTGTTGCAGGGAGACGCCAGTCCCCCCCGCTGATAGAAAAACTTTCGGTTACAGCGTCCATACCCGGCATTTTCAAAAAACTTCACTTAGGCTGGCGTTTTCGTCCCAGATATCTGCATTGTCGTGTGTACGAAAGGCGTAACTACAACAAAACCACAACAAAAAGCCTGATGCCTTACGCCATATTGTAAATGGTTTGGCGCCGTGATCGGTTGGGTGCTTGATTGACAGGTAGTGGGTGGAGTTAAGAAGCGTGACAGTGTGTGGTTTTCAACTGAGCTTATTCAAATACATAGGTGGAGAGATGGAACCAGATAAAAGTTTTTCATATTCATGTACCGGTTAGTTATGAGTGTCAAGTTATAAGAAACCAAATATCCAAAAAGGGTGAGAAAGGGGGGGGCGGGGTGTTGAAAAACTCAGTTATTATTCAAGGATGAATAATAGAATTGAACTTTTTCAGTAAATGCAACTCAAGTGGAAATGGATATGTTTCTTGTGCATGTAAGTTAACGTTTGAATCTGTCTGCATTTCACTCTGTGATTTGAGCCATTGTATATGACTGTTGCTGCAGAAGTGAAAATGAAGGTTAATGAACACAGATGTATTTGTTTCATCCATACTTAACTTCTGCTAAAACGGGGTCATTAGGTTGGCACTGAAAAGTGGATTATTTCTTTCACTAGGAGACTGGCCAGGTGCCATTTTCTCCAACTATGGGGAATCACTCTAAAATTCCTTCATCAAAACATCTATCTGAGGTTGGAAATTCATAGAGCTGACCTTACACCTTGAATTATATATAACTATGAAATGGAAAAGCACAAGCTCTCTTACTGAGGGTGTTGAAAAATAGCCCTAACTGCACTTACAGTCCTCAACTCTCAAAAAATTATTTTAAACATGCACAAAGCAACAAAGACCAGATGGCAATCTAGTGTTCTCTGAGACTGATGAAGAGTAGATTGCTGTTTTGAAAAGGGAACATGAAATGATGTGGGATGAGAGAATCAGAGTGCATCAAAATGCAGTAGATGCTGAATTAAAGATTAAATATATTATAATGGGTCAACAAGGCCATGCATTCTTTGGAGCCATTGTCAAGTACTCTGGATCCTGGTCAATTGTTTAATAGTTAATATAAGATGTAAACAATGATGATTTTCCACCATCATATAATTGACATGGTTTTGAGTGAAATGTCCCAATTATTTGATGTTATGCAAATAAATGTTGGTCACAGTTTTTTGTTGGTTTCTGAGGAATTTTTGATTCTGAATTTAAATTTAATCAGTGGAAGTTTGATTTTGTATCATGAAAATATCAGTGTTTATCTCAGAAGATCAACTTTTTGCAGTAACATTATACATTTTTTAATTTTAATTTAATTTTTTAAAATTTTAATATACTGTTTTGAGTTAGGTAAAATTCATAGCAATATAAGTTAATTGATTAGGAAGGAAGTAAAAGGCCTATACGGGTATTTCCAGTTCATTTGAATGATACTGTAATTAATCGTTTAAAATGGATAAAAATGTCATTTATATAATATTTGTAATGGATGGGAGCATATATGGAAGTTTGGTGTTTTCAAGTTGCTGTGCACCTTTAATTACTTTGGTTGAGGCTCCCGTGAGGTCAGTCATTCAGTCAGTCGGGCAGGTGAGAGTGGAGTCACACGGTTTTTTGACCTTTCTCTCTTTATCTCTTTTTACCTCGCTAACTCTCTACCTAGCCACCCCGTGGTTAAAGTTTTGGTTATGATGGATGCTTAATGCACAATTTCAATATTTTTCTGTATCACCCTTTTTTTTGTTTTGCTTAAGTAAACAGTTTAAACTTTACGCGCAGTCCTGTGGATTTTTCTCGTCGATGTGGATAACGAGGGGATTAGTTAGAGCATCAAGCCAAGCTCCATAGTGTTGAAACCTACAATCACCTTTCCCAAAATGTTCTCATATTAGTTTTTTGTGTAGACAGACCACAGCAGAGTACATAAAGAATGTAATGTAATATGTAAACAATAACCAGCAGGGGTGCAATGGTCAAAAAGTAAAATAAAATTTTATTTGTCTGGCCCAAATTCACAACTGAGGGCTTTACGATCTATACGGATTAACACCCACCAGCCTAAGACCCTGGGGGAGAAAAAGCCTCTATGAGACCCACAGTTGATGTATCCCTAGTCTATGGATGTTGCATGAGCACTCTAAAACGTGAGAAGTTCCATTTACTTAAAAGAATCCAGGAAACAGATTGCACTTAAAAAGGAAGTACATAGAACTAACAGTGTGAAGTTAAGTTTACTCAATATTTAATTGTTAAGTTTTCTTCAAATCAACTTGTCAACTAAATTATTTCATTTATTGAAACTAAAAGAATAGTATAATGGCGTAATTGTATAAACTTGATCTTTCTGAGTGTCAGTAACTTAAGTAAGTCAAGTTAGTCTTACTAAACTGAGACTTTAATCAGAATAACTCAGGAATCAGATTGCACTGAGAAAATTAAGTAAACAGAACAAGGAATGATACGTTTGCAGGCTTTTATTATTTTAACATGTGCATGAAGGTAGTTGGTGTGAGAGAAGAGGATTCAAAGGACAGGGCTAGACGGAGGAAATTGATTCGCTGTGGCGACCCCTGAAGGAAAAGCCGAAAGGAAAAGAAGAAGAAGATCTTAAACCAAGGCCACATAAAACAAATGAAATGTGCACCATAAAAACAAATACATACAAATATATAAGCCAAATTGTGTCTTATAAACAAATATTGCTCAAAAAATCTAGAAGCTTTCTGTAACAGCATCAACAACATAACAACAATATATTCTTATTCTGATTACTTCAATTATCCTTCAAGTTAAATAAAATATAAACAGTGTGCTTTGAACTGCAATAAACAAAACGGAAAATAAGTAAAAATAGGAAATTATACTGGCAATCTAGGAAATTTCAAATTCCCAATACTCCATGTCCAGTAACAACTTTTAGTAAAGGTTTTGTAGCCACTATCCAGTATTTAAACTAAGTATATTAATGCCAGTATGGTCTTAGTTATCTAAAACAGAAGGTAATTTAGGCAACTCCAACCAATTCAACAAATACATTCAAGAATTGTTCCCCAGGTCTGACATCTCAGAATGACTGCTTTTATCAATCAAGCTTTTATGCTGAACTTCAAAGTTAGCTTTTGATTAATCAAAACTCCAAATGATATGCACACACTGAAAAACTAGAAACTTAAGTATAGCAAATAAAGTCATCCCCCTATGCTGACTAGTTTTTTAGTGGATATATTTATCCAAATATTTGTTTTCAAATGTTGGGACACCCCACTCATTATTGACCAGTTAGAAATCTAGATGCACCAATTTTCTGTCCTTGTGAAAAATTATTGAATTTATTTGTTGACTTGGTAGGCGTTGCTTAAATTATCTGTTCTAACTAAGACCATACCAGCATTAATACACCTAGTTTTAAATACTGGATAGGGACCGCAAAACCTTTGCAAAACACTTCTCAGTTTTGTTGGTTAACATCAAATATACCTCCAGATCCCTAATTTTAAAGATCTGCCTGCAGTACAACCGCCTACTGCAAGAGAGCATTTTTCAGGCTCTGAAGTTTTGGTCTGCGGGTGGCTAATGATGTCATCCGCAATAAAAAGCCAGATGACGGGGTTTTTGGTGTGTGTGTGTCCGCAAGAAAGAGAGATCCGGAAGTGCCGAGAGCAGCCGACATATGGATTTACCTGATTAGCAGCAGGCTAACGGAAAAATACTGGATGAGTTATACGAACTACAACCAACGATAATTCGGTCACATTGAACATTTTTATGGATTTGGTCGGAGTGCCGGTGAGGACTCGACTAAACGATGGCGAGCTAGGACTCTGATTCGGAACAGAGACAACCGTTGCAGAGAACTTCACCTGGTCTGGTAGGAGGCTCTGGAAGCCGGTCCCCCACATCACCTCCGGACACACCCACACACACTCACACACACGCATTTACCAATGGACAAATTACGGTTTGGATCTTGTCACCTGATTATTTTAGACAATCAATGTGTGTTGATAAATATTATGTGTGGTTTTATCATGATGCATCTGAAATGGGCACTTAATTTTACTTTAGTTTATTTTATTCCTTCTGCAGATTATACCGTAAATATTGGGGTTCACTGTATATATATATGTTTTTCACAAATTAATACAACGTACTATTTGCACTTAAAGTACTGTGTTTGTGTGGTTCATTGCACCACTACCTCCATGAGCCGAATCGGTCTTCTGATTGACTAGTCCAAACGCTAATATCATTAAATAATGTAGCCGGGAAACTTGCTACATAAGTGGCGAGCCAGCCAGGAGGTAGTGGTACAGTGGTCTTCATATTATTGTTTCTCTTTAAAAATATTCAGCTTTACTAATTTATTTCAAAATGGAGGTTTTTGACATGCTTTGTATTAAAATACCAAATGCTGTGGTAATAGATGGGGTTAATAGAGATGATAAAGAGGAAGTGGGGCAATTTTTAGAGCGATATAGACCAATCAACAGGGCAGTTTTGTTGACTCTCCAGAGTCTGAATTCCATGGGGTGTGGGTAGTAGGGTATGTGTCAGGGTCTGCTTTGCCTTTATTAGATCCACTGCTACCGTATACTTTTACAATGAGTTCTGGAAACCAGTGTTATATTAAGAATCTATCAAAAGTTTATTCTTCAAAGGTATGAAGATCAAAGACTAAGACATATTTAGCTGACCTTAAGCAGGTGGCTAAACTTTCTGGTAAGGATTATGGTGAGGTGCTGCAGGAAATGATGGCCCAGATCAGTGACTCCATTGCAGAGTGTTACCCTGTCGATCCTGCTAAAATGGAGGAGACAACTGAAGAGCAGATAACCCCAGACCCACCTAAAATGGCCACCACCTCAGTGCCACTAATCCATACTAAGACCACGCCCACTGTAAGACCAAATGAGCGAACTTCTTCTATTAACATTGCTGCTACTGATCTAAATCCACCTGAGGTCCAGAGATATGTGGTGGAACACATTGTAAAAAGTGAGGATGTTGTTATGCACACACGTTCATCGCACAGGCTCCGTGTTTTCTCTGGACGAGTGCCACGTCCACAACATGAGGTTGACTATGACTCTTGGCGCTCTCGGCTGATTTGATTATGAGAGACCCAGCCATCTCTGAAATTCAGCGGACACGTCTCATCCTTGACAGCTTACTACCCCCTGCTGCAGACATTGTGAAACATCTAAGCCCTGATCTATCAGCTGACATCTACATCGAGCAGCTGGACTCAGCCTACGGTACAGTGCAAGATGAGGAAGAGTTATACGCTAAATTTATGGACACTCTTCAGGATACAGGAGAAAAAACACCTAACTATCTGCAGCGGTTACTGGTGGCGTTAAATCTTGCTGTGAGGGCAGGCGAGGTCCCTGAAAGTGAAGTGAATAAGCATCTGCTGAATCAATTTTGTAGAGGCTGCTGGGATAATACAATAATTTCAGAACTTCAGCTCAAACAAAGAAAGTTGAGTCCACCATCATTTGCTGAATTTCTGTTGCTACTCAGAACTGAAGAAGATCGAGAAGCTGCAAAGATTCACAGAATGAGACAACATTTAGGAACTGCAAAACAAAAAGTCACTTCCCAGGCTCAATTCGCATATGAGGAAGAGGAGAAGGGGATATGTGCAACGTTGACCACACTCACTAAGCAACTCACTAAGCAAATGGCAGCCATTCAACAACAGCTATCTGTCTTGACTGCAATGCAGTCTCAAGTGCAACATGGTTCCTGTGCTTCCAGACTCGGTCATGCTACGAAACCTCATAGTACACCAAAGACTGCTGATACTGCTGTTGTAAACCCAAAGCCTGGGTTCTGCTTCCATTGCGGTGAGGATGGCCATATCAAGCCTCAATGCAACAATCCACCTAACTCTGCCTTGGTTAGTGCAAAAGGAAAACTATTCAATGACAAGAAACAGAGATTCATTCATTCATTCATCTTCCAACCTGCTTAATCCGCTAACGCAGGTCGTGGGGAGCCGGTGCCTATCCCGGCAGTCTCAGGGCATGAGGCAGGGGACAACCCGGGCACGACGCCAGTGTACCGCGGAGCCACATAGAAACAAACAATCATTCACACACACACTCACTCCTATGGTCAATTTGGGACCGGCCAATCAACCTGAAGCGCATGCTTTTGGAAACAGAGATGTCAAAGACAATTTTCCAGATCTGATCAGTTAAACTAGACTCAGTTCCTGTTGAGGGACAAACAGGAACTGTGCTAGACCCATCCTGTCCTGCCATGTCAAAAAGAACTGTTCAGTGTGCAGAGTTGCAGCTTTCTCAACCTAGGGCAACAGCCAAATTGCCCAGAGGCCTAGTGGGTTCTCGCTGTACAGCAGAAGTTAAAATAACAGGTCACAACTGTCGGTGCCTGTTGGATACTGGGTCACAGGTGACTACTGTACCCGCCTCACTTTTCAATCACTATCTTCATGATCACCCAATCCACTCACTGCATGATCTGTTGGAAATCGAGGGAGCGGCAGGCCAATCAGTCCCCTATCTTGGCTATATTGATCTGTCAGTGACTTTCCCAAAACCTTTCTGTGTCGAGACATTGAGATTTCTACATTGGCCCTTGTGGTTCAGTCCTGGCTCTTCTTCATCTGTGCTTATTGGCATGAATACGCTTGAGCCTCTGTACGAACAATATATGTGTAATAAATCTTCAGCATTTCAGCCAAGTACTCAAGGTTACAGAGCTGTATTAAAAGACACTGCAGCTGACGCATCAGCAACGTGACACTGGTAATGTTGGATTGGTTCGACTCTTAAGCAAAGCCCCAGTGCGAGTTCTGGCCGGCCGCACTTTGGTGATCGAGGGCACAGCTAGAACCCCCTCTCCAGCAGCCAACCAGTCAGTCTTACTTCACCATCCTTTGTCAGCTCTGCCTGGTGGGTTGTGCGTCAGCAGCTGTTTAATCTCACTTCCAGCTCATGTTCCCTATAAAGTTCCAGAGATTGTAACCAACGAGTCAGAGCAAGATGTTTATATTCCATCCTTCAGTGTTATTGCAGAGCTTGAGACCTACCACTGCATTATGTCTCAGTATCATGTGACTGATCTCCCAGCCAGAATCACACAACAGTCTTCCAACTTGAATCTGAATTTTGGCAATTCTCCCATAACATCAGAGTGGAAGGAGCGAGTCACTGAGAAGATCAATGCAATATCTGAAGTATTCTCCCACCATGATCTTGACTTTGGATGCACCAACCAAGTTAAACACCATATCACTGGTGTGATTAGGGAGTCAACATCTCCTTTTTCATCTCCTATTGTGGTCGTCAAAAAACAGAATGGCGAT
This sequence comes from Antennarius striatus, assembly GCF_040054535.1. NCBI lineage: Eukaryota > Metazoa > Chordata > Actinopteri > Lophiiformes > Antennariidae > Antennarius > Antennarius striatus. The sequence continues at coordinate 10,853,030 of NC_090783.1, read as the reverse complement.
GTACGGTTTTGCATTGACTATCGTAAGCTCAATCTCCAGACTATAAAAGATGCCTATGCCCTGCCAAACTTGGAAGAGTCTTTCATTGCCCTTACCAGTTCAAGATGGTTTTCGGTACTCGATTTGAAATCAGGATATTATCAGATTGAAATGGAGGAGGCAGACAAACCCAAGACTGCTTTTGTAACTCCGTTAGGTTTCTGGGAATTCAGCAGGATGCCTCAAGGAGTCACCAACACACCAAGCACATTCCAGCAGTTGATGGAGCGATGCATGGAAGACCTTCATCTCAGGGAAGTGCTGGTGTTTCTTGATGATCTGATCATATTCTCAAACACTCTAGAAGAGCATGAGAAAATACTACTGCGAGTACTGAACCGGCTGAAGGAGTATGGATTAAAGCTTTCTCCAGAAAAATGTAAATTCTTCCAGACTTTAGTCCGTTACCTGGGGCATATTGTGTCAGAGAGCGGTCTTGAAACAGATCCTGAAAAGATTGCTGCCATCAAGTCCTGGTCCATTCCCACAAACTTAAAGCAGCTGAGATCGTTCCTGGGTTTCGCAGGGTACTACCGCCACTTTATTAAAGACTATGCTGTCATCCCCAAGCCTCTCAATGATCTAACTTGGGGTTACACCCCAGTCCGAAAGACCAAACCTCAGGCATCCACCAAGTTTCACTGCAGCTCAAACCAGCCTTTTGGAGAGCAATGGAATCAAGGTTGCCAACAAGCCTTTGAGACCCTCATTGACAAACTTTCATCTGCACCAGTTCGGGTTCGCTGACCCAGCTCTTCCTTAAATTTTACACACAGATGCAAGCACTACAGGTTTAGGTGCTGCCTTGTATCAAGAACAGGACGGAAAGCTTCAGGCAATAGCTTTTACCAGCCGTGGTCTTTCACAGAGTTACAGCAGATATCCAGCCCACAAACTAGAATTTTAGCACTTAAATGGAGTGTCACCGAAAAGTTTCAGGACTACCTGTATGGAGCAGAATTCACGGTAGTGACAGACAGTAACCTCCTGACCTATGTTCTGACATCAGCTAAACTGGATGCTATTGGTCATCGTTGGTTGGCTGCTCTTTCCACATTCTCCTTTAAGTTGCTCTATCGAGCTGGAAAGCACAACTATGATGCAGATGCACTCTCTCGGCGACCCAACACAGCCCCTGCCGAAGAGTCACCCAAAGATCATGAACTTATTCACCAGTTTGTATCCCACCATCTTGCAGACACTGATGTCATTTCTCCTGACATTGTTGACGCAATCTGCCAGAGTCAGCTGGTTAAAGCCTCTCAGGCCGTTGATTCTGGTCAGTGTTGCATGACCCTGATCAAGTCGCTTTCCCGCAAAGCCGATGCTGTTCCAGAAAGTTACATTTCTGAAGATCACTTACCTGTTGTTCCAGCGCTGTCTCACTCCAGCTTGAAAGAAAAACAGAGGGCAGACCCAAGCATGAGAGAACTCATTCATCAGATGGAGACAGGAGAGAAAGTCCCACCAACAGCTAGGGTGGAATTGCCCGACCTCCCTCTCTCGTTGCCAGAATGGACAAGGTTAGAGCTCATAGATGGTATCTTGTACCGCAAGCGTACAACAATGCATCCTTGTCATACCAACTTGTTCTCCCTGATGAACTCCGCCCTTTTGTACTGAAGAGCCTTCATGATGATTTGGGCCACCTTGGAATCGATCGCACCCTTGATCTTGTTCATGCACGGTTCTATTGGCCTAAGATGGCTAAGGACGTCTAACAAAAGATTAGGACCTGTGGCCGCTGTGTGCGAAGGAAAACCCTTCCTGAGAAGAGTGCACCACTTGTCAATATCACCACCCCACATCCCCTCCAGCTACTCTGTATGGATTTCCTGAGCCTCGAGCCTGACTCTAATAATGCCAAGGACATTCTTGTTTTAACAGATCACTTTACAAAGTTTGCTGTGGCCCTTCCAACACCAAACCAAAAGGCAAAAACTGTGGTTAAGTGTTTATGGGACAATTTTATTGTCTATTATGGCATCCCCGAGCGTATCCACACAGATCAAGGAACAGATTTTGAATCAAAATTGATCAAAGAATTTTGTGAAGTTGCAGGAATCCAGAAGAGTTGAACCACATCGTATCATCCCAGAGGCAATCCCGTGGATTGGACACTTTTGAACATGCTTGGAACACTGGAAGAGAAGTAAAAGTCAAAATGGAAGGACTATGTGAAACCATTAGTTCATGCATACAACTGTACTAAGAACGATGCAACTGGTTACACACCTTATGAGTTAATGTTTGGCCGAACACCCCGTCTTCCTGTCGATATGGTTTTTGGACTACCACTGCTGGGGACCAAGTACAAAAGTCATTCACAATATGTTCAAGGGCTGAAGTTACGACTGGAAGAGAGTTTCAAAATAGCCTCAGAGAATGCTCATAAATCAGCAGGATGAAACAAAACACGGTTTTATCAGAGAGTCATACCAGCAGCATTGGAAGCAGGTGATCGATTGCTTGTGAGGAATGTCTGTCTCAGGGGAAAACATGTTTGACAAGTGGGAGGAAGACATCTTTGTAGTGGTTAGCAGAGCTGGTGATCTCCCAGTCTACAAAGTGAAGCCGGAAAACGAAGTTAGACCCACTCGCACACTCCATAGAGACCTCCTTCTCCCCTGTGGTTTCCTTCCATCTAAGGAAGACCATAGGGCATCATTTGAAACAGTTCCTTCTGTAAGACCATGTACTCGTTCTCGTCAATTTGTTGACCACTGCAGTCAAGATGCTGACAGCTCTTTGGAATACCTTGCTAGTGATGATGATTTTGAGACTGCAGTTTCATTGAATCCAAACTTACCTGCAGTCCAATTCACCATGGACAAAGACATTCCAGCTCCTGTTCCTTCGCAATCATGTGTAGCTGTCCAAAGCAGTCCTCTAACTCCTCCGTCTGTCAGCCCTGTGGTCTCGGAAGTATTTGAAGAGGAATCAAGGGTGGAAGAAAATCTTGTTAATGAGTCACAAATTGAAAACTTACCTGATATAGTATCTGTAGACTTACCTGTACCTGTAATGATCACTGCTGTGAGTTCTGTGGGTAAAGTTACATCTGAAGAGTCATGCCAACCAGTTGCCACTGACGCAGATCCACCAGTTGCCACTAATGCAGAGCCACCAGTTGCCACTGACACAGAACCATTAGTTGCCACTGATGTAGCTGACCATGACCCAACTCTTAGACGTTCAACCCGTGAACGTATAGCTCCTGACCAACTCCAGTATACAGCGCTACACCTACACCCAGGTTGATCATTACCCTCTGAAGGAAGTCAAAGGTGTTCTTCAGTGTTTTTGGATAATCCAAGGGAAGAGCGTATATTAGTCCAAATGTAATGCAAAAAGCTTGTGCATGGCTTTCAACATCATCCACAACAATATCACCTTCCAGTATGACAGCAATGCTAGAGGGTTCAAGGTGCAGGGCATGTGGAAGTGGCTGCTGTCCGTCTTCAGGTATAATAGTCAACAAGAACTTGTGTGACATTGGTAATATCAGTGCCCTGCAGATATAAAGTAAGGTCACAAACTAATTTGAAAATTTTGGCTTCATAGTGCAAAACTTTCAACATACCAAATTGTGCAAATTATGTGTAATACCTGGACATTCTAGTGGTATCATTTGTTATTAAGTGGCCCAGCCCTCCTAAGTTATCTGTTTACTTATTGTTAGTGTAGACCCACCTAATTTCAAACTGGACTAAAGTAGTTGCAGTTTCTGATTTCAGTGTGTTACAAAAATTTCTTTGAAAAAAGCACTTCCATCATCGCCAAGGAAAATTGGAAGACATCGCAGGACATCAGTCCTCATGGCCTCGATATCATGGGTCTAAAATTGGGGAAAATGTGAAATAAGGAGAAGCATTTTCTGAAGAAATTGAATCATATGTTTCCAACTTGAGTTATTTAAAGGAGTAGTTTTACATGTTAGGAAAGGTATGTTCTTGTCATACTGAGCTAGATTATAGGGTCGATTTCACTTCCATGTCTGTATGGCAAATATTTGCCATAGCTGGTTATCAGGGTATTTTTGTGTTTGGAAACTAGAACATTGTCAGAATGATACCACTTAAACAGTATAAAAAGAGACAGAATGCTTACTGTTTTTTCAACCTGGGAAAGGATCTCCTTAAGTGTCTTTCCAATTATTCAGTTTTAGATTTGAAGATCTCAAGGAAACGTAGGGTATGGCGGTCCAAGGACTCAAAGAAGTCCCACACAAGATCTTTACTTGCTGCCCTTGTGAATTCTGCAAAGACCTTCAAGGATAAAACAGAATACAAACAAAACATTTTGTACCAAGTTAAGAGTTGACCACAATATTATCATATAAAAACTATGAATGAGACTATTTTGCATTGTGTACAACCTTTGTGATTTTATGTCTAAGCAATGTGTATAGTTAAATTATTTGCTTTTTTTCTTATTCCCCTGAGCATGAAACATCCTGTATTTATTTAGCATATTTGCTTACCTGTTGTTTTCTGAAAAGAGCTGGCCATCGTTCCAAAATCAGTTTCACAGAGGGCTGCTCTTCCTCAATTTCTTTGTGTCTTAATGATAAGGTCTTGTTCATCAGCTGTATCACAAGGACTGCATTTGGGAACCTTTTCTTCACTTCATTTTCAAGCTGCTGTCTACAGGATTCAAGTGTTGAGGCATCTTGACCCTGTGGAAAATTTGTTTCACTTCTTCTGGGTCTCTTGAAGTTTTTAGGTTTCTCTGTCTCAGTCTATATTCAATATTTACAGAGAAATATGGCACCTCAAATGTAGAAGGCCATGGTTCACATGAGGTAAGTGGTGATGTCTCTTCTGTGCGTGGCAGTTTTTCTGTGTCAGACGACCCAGGTGAGGACAGAATCAATGCTGAAGACAATGCACTGGCTGAAGATATACTGGCAACAGATGTTACAACTACATTTTCCAGAGAGACAATCTTCAGTGTAGGCCTATCAGGCAGGTCAGTTATATCCGTAAGGTTGCAAAAAGTATAGTTGAACTCTGGGTCTTCATAGTGAAGCATGAAGTCATACTGCTGATCAAGTGTTTTTTTTCTAGCTCGCTTATTAGCTCTTCCAAAGAATTTGGCCTTTTGTGGAAAGTTACTTTTCAAATGTCATTTTCAGAAACTGGCCAGGACTGGTCCATGGTTCTGAAAAAATAACATAGGATATCAGCACAAACTTTAACGCTTTAGGGTCACAAACAACTGGCCTTTCACTCTGTCGCCAGAGAAGGGAAAGGCATCATTTAAGTCTTTCAACTCAGTTACAAGCAAGTTTGAGCTATTTTAACAGACTTCATAAGCTCTCAAATGTTTACAATTAGAACCTGCTGAATCTGCCTGAATTCCAGAAGGCCTGCACATGAACCAACAGACACCACCATGTCAGCTGCATACTTAACACTAGGGATGCGCGAGTACACCACTATCTGTATCTGTGTCTGTATCTGTTCAACCATTTAAATGATCTGTATCCGTACCTGTACTCAGAATGGGTGGGGCTTAAACCGGACGTGGGTGTAGTTTAACTGGAAATGGGTGAGGCTTAAATCGGTACATTACTTTAAGTCTGAAATTGATATGGATTGATCAGAAGTTGCTATATTGATTGTTTATTTTAAAACTATTTACAGAAAAGCCTCAAAATTGAGATTCAAATCAATATTTTTGATCACAATAGTAGGACAACTATTTACAGAAAAAGTTTTTATTAAATCAGAACATTAATATATTAAGTGTTTTTTGAAGTATATGGATGAATATTTACAGAACAGCCTCAAAATTGAGATTCAATGCTTTTGATCACAGTAGTAAAGGAACTATATACAGAACATTTTTTATGAACTCAGAGCATGAAGTGCATTTATGAATACAACGCATGCAATAGGAAATTATGAACTAAAGTATGTATGAACAAGAATTGTCATACTCAACACAAATTTCAATTTTTTTTTGTTTTCCTTTTTAATTGTTTTTAATTTTTATGATCAAACTGTTTTTTTCAATTATTTATTTATTTTTACCACCTAATGTTCTTGCCATTTTTTTCACACAAAGTTAAACAAAGTTTATTAAGGTGTGTGTACGTGTGTGTGTGTGTGTGTGTGTGTGTGTGTGTGTGTGTGTGTGTGTGTGTGTGTGTGTGTGTGTGTGTGTGTGTGTGTGTGTCTAATGAGGGTTTGTCTGAGAGGGTGACAGAGAGGGAGACAGAGAGAGAGCAAGTGTGGGTGTGCATGTGTGTGCGTGCGGGCGCTGATACAGTTAAAATATATATACTGTGTAGAAACTATTAATTTGAACTGAAGTGAGAAAGTGTCAAACTAAGAGCAAGCAGGTCAGAAAAAAAAAAAAGACTGGAGTGGAGACGATGCAACACCAGCAGTTTTCAGCTCTGTGAAATGCACAGTGTAAGCGCAACAAAAAAAACAAGAAACGAGTTCACCAAGTAACCTTTAATAGAACAAAAAATAGAGACAAGCTGAAGACAACCTTAGGAAAGCAAGTGAAGCCACGCACAGTGAAGCCACGCACAGAGGGATCAGTCAATGTCTGCGTATGCGCGAGACTGGGGCAGTGTCTCTGTAGTGTCTCCGTAGGGAGGGGTGGGCGCTGTGTCAGTTCTGAGGGTTTTCCTTCAGCTATGCCAGCTGGGATAGGCTCCAGCTCCCCGTGATGCGTGCAAGCGGATGCAACGGTCAGGAAAATGAATGAATGAATGAATGTATGAACGTGCACGAGTAAGTTTTACTAGTAACATGCTCGTACTCGTCAAAAATGCATTATCCGTACCGGATACTCGTCTGAAGCGAGTACTCAGCTTGACCCTACTTAACACTATCTATGCTAACAGATGTCGCTGTAAGGACTATGTTTTGATTCGCATTTTTTGCCAACAAATGGTGCTGCACATTGTCTGGAAAGGAAGAAATCATTGCATTATTTACTTTGTCTATTTCCAATACTGGTTTAAAAAATGAAGCAGAATGTAAATGGTAAGCCATCATCTTCTGACGTTGATCAGCCAAAGTCAGAGGAACATTTCTGAAGTTGTGGGGTCCCCTAAATACTTGCTTAAAGACTTTGTGTTTTCCCTCAAATCTCATAGTCCACACATCTACAAGTGGTCCAAATACTTGAATTAGATGAGGATAATGCTCCAAGTAATGGTGTTTTGGACGGAGTTTGTAGTGAGGGAATGCCTCTCGAACTAATGTTCTATGCTCTGACAACTTGAAATCCAGATAGTGGAGTGACTCCTCAGTAAACCTTGTGCAAATCACCAACTCCACCACATCTTTCAAGCAGAGTAAAACCTCCCATGATTTATCTTCTTCAGGGATATAATGGCCAATCAACAGGGGAAGGAGTCTGATCAAGCTCCAGTTTTTATGACCATTACCTGCAATGGTCCCTTTAGCATGGAATGTTTTAGAAATTATCTGAGGCTGGTTTTCTTTGTCCGAATGTGTGCCGGGAAATTCCTTTATGGCATGATTCATCATCTTAAGTGTGAAGAACTTCTTTTTTATGAAGTCCTGAATGCAAAGACACAACTCAGAAGGAACCATGCCCTCAAGCAAATCACGGAGGATATCAGGGGGGAAGCCATTAACAACATGAAAGTGCTCCAAATGAACAGTTAAAGGCAGCTCCCTTTCACACCCTATTGCTTTGCTATCTGGGCATCCTGGTGGACTTCCCACACATGTCGGTCATGGTCTTGTTTTGTTCTTAAGCAGAAGTGACCAGACCTGACTTCATTATCTTGTATGTTCTGTCGTGTAGCCATGCAAAAGTGGCAAATCTTATGAGAGGAAACTTTCATGGAATCCTGCCAAGGAGTGAGCAGCCAAATTATCTACTGCAATATACAGAACAGTTCCTTTGACACTTGAGCATAATTTTTCAACATATACACCATGCTTTTCAAGAAGCACAATATCCCGAAGGAGTGGATGAAGGACTTCAGAGTACCCACATACTTTGACAGTGTTTGTCTTACAAAGAAGAGCTAGAGTAACTGTATTGAGCTGAGAGAGGAGCAATATACTGCAATATACAGAACAGTTCCTTTGACACTTGAGCATAAGTTTTCAACATATACACCATGCTTTTCAAGAAGCACAATATCCCGAAGGAGTGGATGAAGGACTTCAGAGTACCCACATACTTTGACAGTGTTTGTCTTACAAAGAAGAGCTAGAGTAACTGTATTGAGCTGAGAGAGGAGCAGAATTTGGGTCCAATATTTAGTAGAACCCAATCTATTTCTCAGATTTTGTGTTTATTTTTAGAGGTCCACAGAGGGTTTACAACCTCAAATTCATCAATGTAACGTGCCAAGGAAATTTGAAAATTTTCCTCCACTAGTAAAGAATTTGTTTTGAAACGTGAATGATCCTTGAAGGCACTGTCTCCTCCCCAATCACCATTGCTAACTGTGAGAGCTTTGTCTGAGATTTAATCTTTGTTTAACAATATCTGGAGCATTTTAAGGACAGTTATGTATACAACTGATTGCATGTGTTCACTTGTGACAAACTTAACAGGTTCCACAATTTTAAACTCTCTCACCATGTAAGAGGCTCTTTTGCAGGAGGTGGATAGGGACCCTCCTTTTTGAGTATGTTTCAGAATGGCATCACTCTCTGAGATTGCACTTACTATATCTCTTGCAATAGATATGTCTGCATCAGGATAGTAGTTCAAGAGTACTCTCTGAATAGCAGAAAAATGCAAAGGTTTTGACAGTCCATTATCTGTCTTATTCTGTCCATTATTCTTGTGTAACCACCATGTTTCAATTTATAAATTTTGAGTAATTGTCCTCTCTTTTCACATGTGAAGTTGTAAAACTTAGATATCCACTGCATCAGTGTTGGTTGTCTGCGGTCAAACCCTAAACAAAGCAATAAATTAGATCACAAAAATAGCATCAAAAATAATTCACATACTTAAGTGAAGACATTTAAGGTGAATTAATTTTGGCAGAGCAAGCAGGGCATCTTTTGTCATTTAATCCAGAATGACAACACCTAAACAGTTATGAGAAATACACACCAGGTTGTTTCTTATTTGGTCATGGCTGTGGTCATTCTGCCCTGCATCTCTGCCCAAATTAATTTACCAAATATGTAAATGTTAATTTGAAGCAGAATAACAAGGTAGGAGTTCTGTGGGTAATCAATTATGATTTGCAATAGAATCATATTTAGGTCACATTACAACGGTGACGTTAAAGGCTACATTACAACGGTGACATTTACAGACTTCAATCAGTTTTTCAAGGGGGGGGCTCGCGGACCTAGCCATTAAAAATCAGGCTTAATAACTACTGAATTTAGCGTAATAACGACTGATCCGGTTACTGAACAGAGGACGGAGAATCAGAAGAAGACGGAAAAGTTTTAAGTTGCGGCAGCTCACGATGGAACAAAGCTTGCGTGTGTCAGAGCTCACCGGGGAGCGAACATGATGTCGTCCCGAGCGGAGCGAAGCATCCTGCAATCGGTCAAGAACAGAAAGAAAACACCGATAAACGTCCGGAGCGTCGATGGAGTGTTATAAAGCACTAACAGCCAACATTACAATTTATATATTAGCACAAGCCATGTGATTCGATTCAATTTCACTGCTTTTCTCTCGCTCTGACTTTTTCACATTTCTCTTAGGCCTGTATTTTGGGATTGAAGTGCATTGTAGTGGAAAGATAGGCAGGCGGTAACACTATTTTTGTGGATGACTACTATATTTCCAGGGATAATTGTGCCAAATACACAAGGGCAATTTAAGCTATAATTACTGGCTAGTTCATTAAGATATTCAGAAGATGTTTTGAAAGATGCTTGAAGAAAGTTTCTTTCCCTGATGTGAGATGTTCTGATAGAGTTGGAGAAAAAAAGTTGTCAAATCCCAGATCCTGAGATTGCTCCAAATAAAAAGGACTCTAGTATGATAGGAGCCAGCCATAGCAGATTAATCATGCTGTCAATGTGCACAATTTAAGCTAAAGTTTTAATTTATACATTTTTTAGGGGGGATACCATAAAATAATACAAATTAAGCACTCCACTGTGGAAAAGCTATGAAAAATAATGAACAAAAGTGCAAAGTGTGTCATTACACATGTAGACAAGAACAAAATGTTAGCATTGCAGTCATAAAGTCAACATTAACACAGCATTATTTTATGTATCAATTACATATCAATAAATGGTTAAACAATGCAACAAAATTGCATTTTGATCACCATTTATATCCAAGCAGAAACAGAATAAAAAGCCAAATGTGAATGAATTTCCCATTAGGTCGATATAAGGTTGCATCTCTGCTGTGAATAGGGAGGTGGTGGGACTGTTAGGCTTCTGCTTCAGAGACCACACTAAAATATAATGAACCACAGACCCATAACAACATGCAGTATAACAAGCAGTGAAGAAAGTATGTATGAGCTCATACGCATGTGGGAAATAAGTTGATATGTGCAGGAGTCAGTTAGTCATTAGTCCTAAAGAATCACATGGACAAATCCCTCTCCCCCGATAAATTAAATATCCACTGTAAAATCTTCCGTCCACTCATTTTTATTTACATATTCTTCTTCCACAGCAGAATAAACTCCATTCCAGGGGTCAGTAAAACTATGCAAAACGAACAAGATTTTGACTAATGTTTCAACAGAAAAAGGGCGATCACATAATCTCTGGTGGAAATGCTTGCATACACAAAAAAGCCCTTACTGAAATAAGTTTGCCTGTACATAACCAGGAAAACACATTCATTCAGTTCCATTGAGAATACTTCACACTTGTAAAAGAATGTAAAAGAATTGTAAAAGCAGAATGCTTTCACATATAGTACAGAGCTGCACAACTTTTCAAGGAACTCTGGACCAGTATTTTTCAGTGTATCCAACAGCCAGTCAGCCGTAGATGTTGATGATTCACACCCATCTAAATCCACAATATAAACCTTTAAATTGTATGTACATATTAGATAGTTTTTTTAATTGTTTTTTTGAACGATTGCAAAATAGTCATAATTCCGGTGCATGAAAAATAAATACTACCGATGTGTGACTAGCACGTATGACAGAAAATAACATGAATTTAATGTGGATTTTCTATAAAAGCTGTAATGTGCAGTTGTACAATATACATATAACATTTGGGAGTTATTGTTACTTAATAATCTAAAGTAAAAAAATTGCACACACACTGCAGCATATTCACAATGTGTGTAGTAGCAACTAATTTTCTTGCTTTCAATCTTTTCATAAAAAAGACAAACACAACCACAGTCTGAGATCAGGTGTCCACCAATACCACGGTAGGAAGTGTAGTCAGAGACTGACGGTGAGGGACATCAAGTCTGTCTGTACCTCGTCTTGCCTCACTGCTGTTACCATGACAACGGACTGAACCCTGGAGTGGGGTGCTTGAGATTCTTCACGTATACGTCCTGTCTCTCTTTCTCAATTTGTCTCTCCTCTTGACCTACTCTTCCATTTCTCACCCCCTACCAAGGGTTCTCTACACCCCTTCACCATTTCATCATTATTTTTCCCTGTCAACCCAACCAATACCTCTTCACCAAACAGTACTGATCTCACTTGGTCCTTTCCTTCCCGATGGATTTTCAACAATAACAAGGCAAGAACAGCAACCATAATAATAAGAAGAATAAGAATACGAATTAAAATACTGCATGAACATAAGTGTTCTCTCCTTTCCTTGGTTTTACAGCCAATCCACCCCATTTAATGTGGAAGTTGGAAACAAATACATTGTTTTGATTCCTGGTTTCAAAATTAAATAAAAAAAGTTACTTCATTGGGTGTAAGATGATGAACATGGATTAAGACTAGGACTGATGAATCATATTGGAGTCAAAATCCCAACGGGTAAATAAACTATGTGAACAAAAAAAAAGGGCATACCCCTGAAAAGTAAAGAGGGAAGAGGAGTAAATGATCATGCAAATAATTAAAGCAAGTTAAGTGGCTTAATCTCTTCATGAGGATAGAAGACGATGCACATGGAGTAAGTGGAGCTTTGTCCTCCACTTACTTACTCACTTACTTCCAAATTGGAATGCAGAACAGTAATGTGTCATGCAGGGAGGCAGGACTCATGTGCACGACACTGAGTGGTAAAATCAGACCTTGTTACTGGCACACACAGGGCAAGCGTTAACATAGTCAGTAACATCTTTCGCGATTTTAGGCCATCAGAAACGTTGTTGTACAACAAACAAAGTCTTATTGATACCGGGGTGACAGACAGTCTTATTGGGCCCAATGAATCACCTCCCCCAGGAGGGCCTGAACCATAAAGAGCTTACAAACAGGACACTCCGGAGGTACGGTGACACCCTCGGCCAACCTTGTCTTCCACTTTCCAAGAAAGATGGAAAGTTGATGCTGAAGCAACCGCTGAAGCACTGAGTGGACGTGGTGAGTGTGGATCTCTTCATCGGGGGAAAAGATCAAGATGTCATCCAAATAAACAAATACAAAAACATTAAGCATGTCTCGGAACACATCGTTCACAAGGTTCTGGAACACGGCAGGAGCATTGGTGAGACCAAAAGGCATCACAACATATTCGGAATGGCCCGTGGGAGTATTAAAAGCAGTTTTCCACTCATCCCCTTCCCTGATCCCTACCAAATGGTATGCATTGCGGAGGTCAAGTTTCGAAAAAATCTCGGCCCCTCCAACAACTCAAAAGCTGAGGAGATGAGGGAAAGGAGGGTACCTGTTTTTAATTGTAATGTCATTGTAATGTGATAGCCTATGCAGGATCGGAGGGTCTTGTCCTTCTTCTCCACAAAGACAAACCCGGCTCCAGCAGGGGATGAGGAGGGGGGATGATCCCAGCGGAGAGAGTCCCGTCACATAGTCCTCCATGGCTCTGAGTTCTAAAGCAAGGAGAGAATACAACCTACCCCTGTGTGGGGTTCTACCTGACAACAAGTCAGTAGCACAATCATAAGGATTGTGTGGTGGCAGGGACGTGGCCTTAGCCTTACTTAAAAAATTTCAGCTAGGTCATGGTAACATGGCGGCACGTTAACTAAGTCAGGGTTCAAGAGATCAGTGACGGTGGTAGAACTGTAGGATTTGGGGAGACAGGAATCCAAACAATTTGGTCCCCAGGAGGTAATCCTTCCATTATCCCAATCAAAATTTGGATTATGAGTCTTGAGCCATGGGTGTCCTAAAATTACCTAATGAGCCATAGAGTTTTGTCATGAATGTAGCGCAGAGATGCAGGACTCAAGTGCACGGTAAAATGAGTAAACAAGGTTTATTCCAGGTGGGGTTTGGTATACAGGTACACAGGTAAGGCAGGTAAGGCAGTCAATCCAGGCAGAGATATCCAAGGCGGGAGGCAAAAAGGCAAGGTCAAAAAACAAGCAAGGTTCAAACACGAAAAGCTATGACAAGAACTAGGTGCGGGAAACACAATCAGGGATCAGGTGCATGCAAATGAGGAGGGGGCAGGGCAGACAGGAACCTGGAACAGAGACAGGGGTGAGTGATCACAAAATAAAACAGGAAGACAAGACATGAAACAGGGAAGCAAATAAAACACTTAACAAACAGGATCATGACATAATGATTTCAAGATTATAACTGTTTTAACATTACTGATCTAACATTATTCACAAGCTGGAAAATGCTGGGTCCATGTTTGTCAGATATACATAAAGTATTGATTGGTATTATTTTTAGTGTCTAATTAATGTTGAATCTGAAACTACTACTGTTTTCCTATTGTGGGCGTTCTGCATTGCACACTAGTTGCATATTTTGAAGAGATTTAAAGCCATTTTGCAATCAGATATCTAGTCATCATTACAGATTTGACAGTTCATTTTATAAAATTTAATCATTACTTGAATACTATATTTCTTAATATTTATAAGAATTCGCTGTGGCTTTCCCTTCAGGGGTCGCCACAGCGAATCAGTTGCCTCCATCTAACCCTGTCATCCACTTCTCTCACACCAACTACCTTCATGTCTTCCCTCATTACATCCATAAACCTCCTCTTTGGTCTTCCTCTAGGCGTCCTGGCTGGCAGTTCAACACTCAGTATCCTTCTACCAATATATTCACTATCTCTCCACTGGACATGTCCAAACCATCTCAGTCTGGCCTCTCTGACTTTATGTCAAAAACCTCTAACATTTGCTGTCCTTCTGATGTACTCATTCCTGGTCCTATCTATCCTGGTCACTCCCAAAGAGAACCTCAGCATCTTCATCTCTGCTACCTCCAGCTCTGTGTTCTGTCTTTTCCTCAGTGACACTGTCTCTAGACCAAACATCGGTGGTCTCACCACAGTTTTGTACACCTTTCCTTTCATTTTAGCTGAAACTCTTCTATCACATATCACACCTGACACCTTTCTCCATCCATTCCATCCTGCCTGTACACCCTTTTCCGCACTTTCCATTGCTCTGGACTGTTGACCCTAAGTACTTAAAATCCTCCACCTTCTTAATCTGTTCTCCCTGTCACAGTCTCCGCCTCTCATTCCCCTCCTGTCACACCCCTGCAGTATTTTTCCACTCTCCCTCACTCTGCTCCACTCTACCTGCCGGCCACGCCTACTGCTTCAGCCCATGCTGCTCACCTGCTTCTGATCACTGCAATCAAGCCTGCATTTAGTCTCTCCAGCACCTTCACTCCATGCCAGATTGTTCTTCAGCGTCATGCGAGACTTTCCAGCGTTTATTCCCGGTCTGATTTTCCGGTATCGACTCTGCCTGTCCCTGACCTGCCATCCTCGTCTGCCTCCCAGTAAACTCACCTGCCTTCTGTCCCTGAACTCGTGCTTCGCCTCAGCACCTCTGGTATCTGCCTGCTCGTTTGGTTTCGACTCCTCCGCCTGGCCTTGTCTCTTCTCCTGCCTGTTCCTAAACGGTACCTCTGCCTTCACGGACTGTTCACCTGGCTTCGACCTCCCTGCCTGCCCCGACCTATCTTCGGCTCACTCCTCATCGGCCTCACAGTTCGTGCTGCCTGCTCTCCAGAACTCAGGGCGTGAGTCTCTGTTAACCTTCAACGCAGCAGAGGCTCGTCAGTCTGCATCATCCCTGGAACGAGCGCTAACCTCGCTAGCTGCCCAGGTACAGCAGATGGCAGCTTCCATGGCACAACACGCTGCTTCGGTCCCAGTTCCGGCCCCTCCTGCTCCTACCCCTGTGCCAGCATCAAGCTCCACATCTGAGCCCCGTGTGGGGGCGCCAGAGCGCTACGATGGGGATCCTGAGGGTTGCAATCCCTTTTTGACGAACTGCTCAATCCTGTTTGCCCTGCAACCCCATACCTTCGCCACAGAGGGGGCCAGAGTCGCCTTCGCCATCAATCACCTCACTGGTAGAGCACGTCTGTGGGGGACGGCGGAGTGGGAGAGAGGCACGCCTGCCTGCGCCACATTCCAAGCCTTCGGTGAGGAGCTTCGCAAGGTGTTCGGACCCGTTTCCCTGGGTCCTGATGCAGCAGGGGGACTCATGAGTCAGAGGCAGGGAGATCGGACAGTTTCGGACTATGCCATAGACTTCAGAACTCGGGCTCGTCTCAGCGATTGGAATGCTGCTGCCCAATGTGACGCCTTCCTGAATGGGCTGGCTCCTTACGTAAAGGATGAGCTGGTTCCGTTCGACCTTCCCAATTCCCTGGACAGTCTCATTGAGCTGACTACGAGGCTGGACAGGCGGATACAGACGAGGAGGAAGGAACAACGCCGTGAGAGAGGTGATCCCCAGCGTTGTGCTCGTTCACATAGGGTCCCAGTCATTCCTGTTCCCTCTTCTGAACCTATGCACGGGGGGGTGGAACCCATGCAGGTGGGGCGAACCAGCCTTACACCAGAGGAACGAGAACGACGACGCCGGGAAAATCTCTGCCTCTACTGTGGCCAAGCCGGCCATTTTGTCTCCCGGTGTCCAGTAAAAGGGAGGGCTCAGCAGTAGAAGGGGGCATTTTGCTGAGCCGGTCCCAGAACTCTGCCCCTAGCCCACGACCTCTGTTTCATGCCCAGCTCCTGTTGGTAGGGGGGTCCCACACCCTCGCCACCTTCATCGACTCGGGGGCAGACGTCAACCTGATGGATGAGGACCTCGCCCGTCAACTGGACATCGGTCGAGATCCTCTCCCTCGCCCCATGCCAGCCAGCGCTCTGGACGGTCATCTCCTGGGAACTGTCACCCATCAGACTGCCCCCATCTCTATGCTCCTGTCTGGCACACACCGTGAAACCATCCGGTTTCATATCCTGAGGTCTCCCAATCTTCCCCTCATCCTCGGCTACCCCTGGCTTCGACGCCACAACCCCCATATAGACTGGTCCACGGGGTCCATCCTGGGATGGAGTCCCTCCTGTCAGCAGATCTGCCTCAGACCTGTGGGGGCCCCCACGCCGTCTGCCAGCCCCTGTTCCATTCCTGATCTCTCCATGGTGCCTTCTGACTATCACGACTTCCGGGAGGTGTTCAGTAAGGCGAGGGCCACCTCTCTACCTCCTCATCGGCCCTACGACTGCGCCATCGACCTCCTTCCCGGCTCTGTACCCCCCAAGGGCCGTCTCTACTCGCTGTCCGCACCTGAAAGGGAGGCCATGGAGACCTACATCAGCGATGCCCTGGCCGCCGGAATCATTCGACCCTCCTCGTCACCTGCTGGAGCGGGGTTTTTCTTCGTCGACAAGAAGGATGGGTCTCTGAGGCCGTGCATCGACTACCGAGGTCTGAATGACATCACTGTGAAGAACCGCTATCCTCTCCCCCTCATCGCCTCAGCTTTTGAGCTGCTCCAAGGGGCCACCGTGTACACCAAGCTGGATCTCCGCAACGCCTACCATCTGGTGCGGATCCGAGAGGGAGATGAGTGGAAGACGGCCTTTAACACCCCTATAGGACACTACGAATATCTGGTGATGCCGTTTGGGCTCACCAATGCCCCGGCTGTGTTCCAAAATCTCATCAATGATGTGCTGAGAGACATGCTAAACAAGTTTGTGTTTGTCTATCTAGATGATATCCTGATCTTCTCCCGGTCCAAGCAGGAACATATCCTCCATGTCCAGACGGTGCTGCAGCGCCTGCTAGAGAACTCCCTGTTTGTCAAGGCCGAAAAGTGTGAGTTCCATGCCTCCTCCTTGTCCTTCTTAGGTTACATCATTGGCCGGGACCGCATGGAGATGGACCCCGCAAAGGTCTCAGCTGTCGCCTCCTGGCCTGTCCCTGACTCTCGCAAGCAGCTGCAACGCTTTTTGGGGTTCGCCAACTTCTACAGGAGGTTTATCCGGGGCTACAGCACGGTGGCAGCACCTCTCACCGCCCTCACCTCCTCCAAGGTCCCTTTCCACTGGACTTCGGCCGCCGAGGAGGCATTCCAGCTCCTGAAAGGGCGTTTCACCTCGGCCCCCATTCTCCTGATCCCTGACCCTGAGAGACAATTCGTTGTGGAAGTCGACGCCTCTGATGTGGGGGTAGGGGCCGTTCTCTCTCAGCGTTCTGCCAAGGATCAAAGACTACACCCCTTGTGCTTTCTTCTCCAGGCGTCTGTCCCCAGCAGAGATTAATTATGACATTGGGAACCGAGAACTATTGGCGGTGAAGCTGGCTTTGGAGGAGTGGCGCCACTGGTTGGAGGGAACCAAGACCCCCTTCCTCGTCTGGACTGACCACAAGAATCTGGAGTACATCCGCTCAGCCAAGAGACTGAACTCCCGTCAGGCCCGGTGGGCTCTATTCTTCGCCAGATTCCGTTTTACCCTCTCCTACCGGCCAGGCTCCCGCAATGTAAAACCTGACGCCCTATCCCGACAATTCATGGGCGGGGAGGAGGCCCCCTCTAGTCCTGACAACATCCTTCCTGCTTCTCATCTGGTGGCCGCTCTCACCTGGGAGGTGGAGGAGCGCGTGAGAGCTGCTTTGGAGGACCAGCCGGGGCCCAGCTCCTGCCCCCAAAACCGCCTATTCGTTCCCCAGCAGCTATGGTCTGAGGTTCTACAGTGGCCCACGCTTCTCGACTCACCTGTCATCCCGGAATACACCGCACCAAGGAGGTTCTGCAGCGGCGGTTCTGGTGGACCTCCATGGATGATGACATCAAAGACTTTGTAAACGCATGCCCAGTCTGCAGTCAGAACAAGGCTCCTCGCCGGGCTCCCGCCGGGCACCTGCATCCTCTGCCTGTGCCCCACCGACCCTGGTCCCATATCTCTTTAGACTTTGTCACCGGGCTGCCACTGTCAGGAGTTTACACCACCATCCTGACAGTAGTGGACCGGTTCACCAAGATGGCCCATTTCGTGCCCCTGGCCAAGCTCCCCTCGGCCAAAGAAACCGCTGAACTGGTCCTGCAGCACGTGTTCCGGCTCCATGGCCTCCCATCCGACGTGGTCTCAGACCGAGGACCCCAGTTCACCTCAGCTTTCTGGAAAGAATTCTGCCGCCTCCTGGGAGCCTCCACCAGCCTGTCCTCCGGGTTTCATCCTCAATCCAACGGCCAGTCCGAGAGGATGAACCAGGAGATGGAGACAGCGCTCCGCTGCATGGCTTCAAAGAATCCTGCCTCCTGGTCCACTCAACTGCTGTGGGTGGAATACGCCCATAACACCCTCATCAGCTCTACCACCGGCCTATCGCCATTTCAGTGCGCCTATGGCTACCAACCACCCCTCTTTCCTGCACAGGAGAAAGAGACGGTCTGCCCCTCCGTGGAGGCCTTCATTCGCCGTTGCCGCCGGACCTGGACGCAGACTCGGACAGCTCTCCTGCGAGCCATTGACCGGTACACGACAGCCGCCAACCGCCGTCGATCCCAGGCTCCCCCCTACCAGGTGGGACAGATGGTGTGGCTGTCGACCCGAGACCTTCCGCTGAGGGTGGAGTCCAAGAAATTGGCCCCCAAGTTTATTGGGCCATTCTCCATCGAGAAGGTGGTAAACCCTGTGGCTGTTCGGCTCAAGTTGCCCCGCACCATGCGGATTCACCCCACCTTCCATGTTTCCAGGGTCAAACCATTCCAGGAAAGTCCTCTGCAACCTGCCTCCCAGCCACCTCCGCCTCCTCGCTTCATTGACGGGGCCCCTGCTTACACAGTGCACCGCCTGCTACGCTCTCGTCGCCGTGGGAGGGGCCTACAATACCTCGTCGACTGGGAGGGGTACGGTCCGGAAGAACGGTCATGGGTCCCGGCCCGTCAAATCCTGGATGCTAGACTCATTAAGGAGTTTCATCGCCTACACCCCGACCAGCCTTCCAACACTGTCTCTGAACGAGGGGGTCCCATCGGCAACACTCGGTCTCCTCCTGCATCTGGGGCATCTACAGGGGATGACGTCAGCTCGGCCTCGGAGGGGGACAGTTCTCTCTCGGCGGACGAAGAGACTAGGACAGAGGCCTAGGGGTGTGGTGAGGGGTGATGGGGGGTCTCCCTGCCCCGTGCGCCTTGGGCCTGTCCCGTGCGCCCTGGCGGTGGCGGCCGTTGCCTCCTTTGGGTCCCTGGGTCTACGTGGTTCCCAGTGCCCCCGGTGGCTCTTCGGGTGATGGTCTCTGGATGCTCCTGGCTGCCGGGGTTAGCTCGGCTAGCGTGGCCCTGTTGAATTCTGGTACCCTATCTGGATGTTGGTTTCATCACACATGCATGTTGGGTCAGGGTTTACCAGCTCCTGTCAAGTTTAATTATTGAGAACCATTGGGTCCAGTCAGAATGTGATGAGTCTCACTTCAGTCATCACAATTTTATGCCCTCTATCTTCCTCCTACACTGGTTTCCTCTGGTGGCCTATTCTATATTATCAGGACCTCCACTAATCTGATGTTTTGTAACATCAGTTCTAAGATAGAATAAAACAGCCTAAACCTTTTTCACTCCAACAGCACTACCTGTCTATCCGCTACCTTGTTTGTGTTTTCTCTCCCTGTCTCCTTTTGCTTTCCCCCTTAACTCACAGGGGTGCAGCACTTCCCTCTCTGGCTCACAATAGGAAATTCTAATAAAGACTGACAATTTTGTTCCCAGAGAGGAGTGGTGACGGTCACATGCACGCATTAAAATATATAAAGAGATTTTGCTGCAAGACTAAAATAAGCATTGATCTCATAAAAGGTTGACCCCCTTTTATGGGGTTAAACTATGAGAATACATGCAGATGGGACACAAAAAAAAAATCAGTAACTTGTAGCATTACAGAACATAATTTCGTGAACAACTTGGTTTTGTAGTTTACCGCGCTCTCCAGAATCCCCTCCATCCAATTGACGCGTCCTCCTTCACCAGAGGAACAGGCGCTTCTCCGGTCCAGAACACGGTCCCAATTTCACCCTCTACCAGAAATACCTGCCCTAGAGACAGGCCATAGATACATAATATTACACATAATAAGGCTGAACAAACCGAAACAGGAACAACTACAGTATTCACATCACGATTATTAACAGTGCAATTAGCAGCCGGCATGGCTGGCGTGATTCACGTGACTAACATGACCAGCCTCACTAGCGCAGCAAGCACGATTAGCGTGGCTAGCACGATTAGCGGGGATAGCGCGACTTTCAATTTCCGTCTAATCTGTATGAACTCATATGCACATATATGTGTACCGACAAGCAGCGGACCTTCTCCACTCACCACTGAATAGCCGCAACGCTTCTGTCCTTTATTAAATAGAATGTGGAATCCTCGTGGCTCTCTCTCGCAATTTGACACGGGCCGGCAGAGTGCGCTCCAGGATAAAAAGGTAGAAGACAAGGAGTAGACCCAACCTCAGGTGGCCAGGGATGCCGGGCGTCTCACCCAATTGGTCAGGACTCATGTCAAAGCCCTCATCACCCGCCCACTATGCCACCAACCAAATACCACTGTTTTCTAAAGCCAGGGCTACAATAGGACCTAGGCCTAGAACCCTATAGTGCATCTGAGCTGTCCTAAAAGGTGCCTTACTAAATTTTTAAACATCACGATAATGCGATAATGTAACAAAATGTAGGAAACTTACAAGATTTATAAGATTTTTAGCTATGAGTAGAATATCTGTCTATTTTTAAAGTATTATTTTTTGATTGTGTGATTAATCTCCAGGGAGCTGCAAGGGATGCATTAAAGAGCTACATGTGGCCCCAGAGCCGCAGGTTGCTGACCCCTTCCTTAGACTGTTGCTGAATTTCACATGATACACTGAGGTCCCGCCTCTTCATCTCTTTCATCTACTTGGCATTTTCATTTCTCATTAATTGATGTTACTAGCTTGACTTATTCCCGAGAGAGCTAACAATTTTGTTCTGCAGGTTTTGTAGCTTGTGAACTGTAGCTGTAACTGATAGCAAAGAATGCAATTGTCGGTGCTTTTGTTGTTGTATTAGTAGATGTAAACATATTTATTAAAGGCACCATTCAGTCTTTTTCTTATTATAACTGTTATCTATCTATCTATCTATCTATCTATTTATCTATCTATCTATTTATCTAACTGTGCATGTCTTTTTCTTGCATGCCCCTCTTGCTCTTTGTTGTTATATCCCGCTTCAAAGCAGTTATGTATTGTAATTGTCAGTGTTCGTGTGTTCATTCATCCGTTTGGCCGTCCATCCGTTAGTATGTCCACCAAATATCTTCACAACCATTGCAGATAAAAAAACTTGAAACAAAAAGCACATTGCTCTGGTGACAAAGGGGATGCAAATTAAATTATGACCTTGACCTTGAGACCTTGAAAGGTCAATACTATGTCCCTTGTCAGATACTACTTTCAGGGTACCCTGACCTAACGATCTTGGAATGTTGCCTTCATTCTTGTCTTTAGTTGTAGTAATTCAAGAAACCAGACTTGAGGTCAATTAATCTACAGGATAATGGGGAGTTCCTGGGTGATGCTATGTTCACCATGGTGTCTCCTAACTCTTTTCAGTCACATGTGCTCAATGGGACCCTTCAGTCATTGGTGAAAATGAACCTTCAGTCATCGATAAATGACTTTCCAGTTCTGGTGATCTGATGAATGCTATTGCTGCACCATGCTGGACTGTGTGCTAAGTTAATTATTTTGTGGGTGTAAGTATGTGTGTGTGTGTGTGTGTGTGTGTGTGTGTGTGTGTGTGTGTGTGTGTGTGTGTGTGTGTGTGTGTGTGTGTGTGTGTGTGTGTGTGTGTGTGCAGTAACTAAATAACTTAAAGAAATATAATTTGGGATTTAATTTCTTTGTTTTCTCCCTCCATCTCAAGCACCCAGGCAAGATCAGTGCATGTCTTAAGTCGTTAACAGTGTAGTACTTGAAATTTTTCTAATCTCAGGGTTGGCCGTGAACATTAAATGCATATCAATAGAGAATACAAGTGCAGGGAGTACCCTAACTAGATATGAAACATTTAGATAAGGAAACATTCAGTGCAGACAATAAAAGCAGTGACATTCACTACTGGGTTGAAGGAGTCTTGACTTCTTAAAACATCTGTAAAGGCTGTTGAAGTGAATTCTATTGTTGTGACACTATTACAACATTAATGGGTCTTTGTGGTAAAACCAGCCTGCCATTACCACTGAAATGGGTTAATTATTTTTAGTCTTGTATATTGTAATTTATTTTTGCTCCACATGGTCAGCACCTACCCAAACATTTGTTTGCTACACATGGCCCAACCTGAATCAGCTGTGAATCACAATTGATTTCAGTTTGTTACAGTTTTTATTGGCTTATATGTACATTTCACTTAGTTTATAAAAGACACACAAAGCATCTGATTAAATCATATATTTAAAGTCAAATGTGTGTGTGTGTGTGTGTGTGTGTGTGTGTGTGTGTGTGTGTGTTCAGTGCCTGTGCACACTAATATATATATATATATATATATATATATATATATATATATATATATATATATATATATATTGTTTTTTTTTAAATATATTTAATATATTTTATATATATTTCCCTTTGGGGATTATAATCAGTATATAAAATAAAATACATTTAGAATAGTTTCAAAAAATGTTTAATGTATACCTTAATTTTGTCATGTAAGTGGGATATAGTGTAGTTTCGGACTGAAAGCCGTTTATAACACCCAAATCTTGTATTTCTGTGGGGACATTGCACATGAAGTTCATATATCAGCTAATAGAAGATATTCGATATTGTTTTTGCTTGAACATGATGGAAAAGAGACAATATCTGGTGGTAATTATATATCTTTCTTTTCTCTTGTTGCATCGTAGATATAGTTTTATATTAATATATTTGTCAAAATATATTTGTCAAGATATAAAGTACTCCCTTTTTGTCACTTGTTCTCCCTGTTTTTCACCTTTTCTCAATCTTCCTGTCTGTATGAGTTATTGTGAGTCTGCAGAGCATGATTGCTCATTCATGTCATCTGCTTCTCCTTCTTCTGATCACCAACAAGCAGTCTCCTAATCAGAAGGCTCCTGTTTTATTTAGTGATGTAGCCCAAGCTCTTTATGTGATAAATGTGATATACATTGATAAGGGAAGTTACCCCCCTTGCTCTTGTAGGCACACAGACAACTGTGTATTTGCCTGGTGATTGAGAAAAAATACATCTAAATATCTTCTGTTACATGAAATGTATGGACAAATCCAGACAATTCAGACAACTAATGTCATGATTTTAATGAGTATTTCAGTATTTTTTACCTTGTGGATATTTTTAAACATCTCCAAATATAGTTCACATAAATTCCATGATATAAATTTAATGATTAGGTTTTGATTTACTATAACCTGGCAGACTCTGACGTTGTGTTTTCTGCCAGCCTATTTCAGACTGCTTTTCATCTGGGTTATGGTTAGTGTTATGGTTAGGGTTAGGGCTCAAGCCCTGGACTCTTTTAAATGTCAGAACAAAGTAATATTTTGAAAATCCCCGGCCTGCCAAGATTAATCAACTCATGCTCGAGGTGCTGGGTATTGACTGATGACAGCACAACAGGACAACAGAACAACAGCAAGCAGTGATTGATTGCTGGTGCTGCCTTCCCATGCTGTGTCTTAGTATGACAAAATAAACCTAAGCATCTGTGTGTGTGTGTGTGTGTGTGTGTGTGTGTGTGTGTGTGTGTGTGTGTGTGTGTGTGTGTGTGTGTGTGTGTGTGTGTGTGTGTGTGTGTGTGTGTGTGAATACCTTATGGATTCACATGTAGATGTGGGGCACCATGGTGGCACAGAGGATTAGCACTGTTCTCTCAAGGTTCCAAGCTCAATTCCGTTCCATGCAGTTTGTACGTATGTTTTATCCAGGTTTGCATGGGTTCTCTCAAGGTTCTCTGGCTTCCTTCCACCTCCAAAAACATGCAGCTTAGGTGAACTGGTCACACCTAATTGTCCGAGTATGTGACTATGAATATTTGTTTGCCTTTTGTATGGCCCTCCGATAAGCTGGCAATTCGTATGGGGCGTGACCCACAAGCTGTGGTACACTCTAGCAGACCTATGACTGGCAAGGAGGATAAGTGGCTGAAGACGAAACAATTACATTCATCTTGTCTCCAATAAAAATGGATAGATGTAAAGTATGTAGACGTGAATGTGTATGTTTTGATGGCTGGATCAATCAAAAACCATGAAAACCATGTCCACTGCAACTAAGTAGTTCCAAATTACACTGATAATATGCCCAAATCACACTTTCCCCAGAATAAAATTTTGCCAACCTAGCAAGATGTGTGGCCTTCTGCTCTGACAGGTTGTATGAAAAGGCAAATTGAAAAGGAGGGGAAGAAAAACATTGATGAAGGGTGTTAATGAATAGGCCCATAGATGTAAGGCAATGGTGACAATGATGGCTATAATAATGATTGAAACAACTGTCAGGATGTCATCATGGTATATTTGTGTATTAAAATTGGCATCAACAAAATGCAGCTGTGCTCTTTGTTTACAGTTTATGGCTGCCCACACTATAAACCCATCACCACACAGCTGCAGTGTAAGCAAGGATTCATCAGCGAAGAGAACTCCTCTCTTATTTGCAATCTGCCCTGTGATGGTTTCTGTTGATTTCTGATAGCTTGTGCTAAGAGTCTTTGGTAATGGAAACTAATAGTTGTCCACTGCGTTCGGGTTGCTAAAGTCAAATGATCTAGCAGGTGGAGAGACTGAATGGTCTGGTTCTGACACAGATACACTAGCCCGTGGTTAAGAATGTCTTGGAGAAATAAAAAAGTAGGGAAATAAAAAGATAACTGTGTTACATAGACCAGTGGTCCCCAATATCCCGGGCCGCGGACCGGTACCAGTCTGTGGGTCATTTGGTACCAGGCCACACAGAAAGAAATAATAATTTAAATTACTTCTATTTTATTTATTTTGGAGTCGGTAAGATGTTTTATTTTGAAAAGTGACGTCTGTGCGGAATGATGCACAGACAAATGCATGTGTCTGTGCCTCTTGACAGGTCTCGGTCATGTGACAGGTTACAAGCCATTACCCCTAAATTAAGCGCCCACAGTGTTCTGGATTACAGTCAGTGTTCTGGATTAAAGTCAAGGCAGATTATCCTAAAATTGCCCAAAAATTATCAAAACCCTGCTTCTGTTTCCAACCTCCTGTCTTTGTGAAGCGGATTTTCTGCAGTGACCATATTGTAATATTAAATCATTAACATTTATTGTAATATCTTCCAGGTGTTTTGATGTCTAAATGTATAACCCAATAGTATCACATCAACTGCACTTTACTATGATGTAGTTCTGTCGTGGATTGTACTTTTCATTATTATTCAAATATTCAAATATTTTGGCCTAATTTGAGAAAATTTCTCAATGTTAAAATCGTTTGTTTGTTTTTTATTTCTGTGACTTTAATATTTTATTTTAATATAACCATAAGTTTGGACACATTGATTTCTCTGAAAAGTGAGTGAAAACACATTATTTAAAGAAATGCCTTCAACTAAATCCAAATGAGCACTCCTATGTTAAACTAATTCACCACTTGGAGAAGCATACAGTTACTTTGGAAACAAACCTGGGATCACACTGAACATAAATCCCATTTAAAACTTGCACAGTTTGTTGGGTGAGCTAGAGTGTCAGTGTGAACCTCCTTCACAAACTCAACAGCAATTTCAGGTACCTCTGACTGAGTTGGCTGCCACCCATACAATTGCCATCCAGATGTTGTGCCAGTCCTTGAGAAAAAGGATTACTATTACAGCCAACAGTTATGTGGAACATAGTAATTATTTTTAATGTAAAATGTGTAATTCTTTCTGTCACCTGAGATGGTCATGGTTCCTATGTGTTTGTGTTGTTTTATCATGCCTCTTAAATTAACAGCTTAATTTAAGGGACAACATAAAATAAACACATACTGTATCAAAAATAGTATCAATAGAGGTGTGTAGTTTTAAATTCTGAAGGAATACAGTAAATATCATTAAATACTCCTTAACACTCAACTTATTTAGTAATTTCAATATTTAAATGAAGAGAAGCTAATTGATGAGGCAAAAATATTATAAAAATGATTTATGTGTGACAGTTTTGGCTGTTGAGACTGTATATCTTCATTTGGAATCCATTAATTGGTGGTGGCTGATGACCCTGGTGAAACTCTGGTGTAGATGATTAACCTATAGAGAATGGGTGGTGGCGGGGAGGTAGAACATAAGGAAACTGGTAACGGAAAGACCTTGTCACGTCTCTGGACAATTATTATCCTGTTTGTTTTCTTATTACTAACGTATCATGTCATTCCAGATCTGGTCCCACCTGCAATCAGTTCATTCCCTGCACATGCCTTCCCTTCATTCACCTGAAGCCACTCCCCTAATCAACCACCACTCTTCACATGCCCAGCTCAGCCCTCAGCTCTTGGCCAGATTGTTAGTGTTCACTAGTGATGGGCAAATGAAGCCCCATGAAGCATTGAAGCTTTTCATCCCAATAGGTTCACGCTGGTTCAAAGCTTCATGAGGCTTCATTTGCTGTAGTACGACATCTACTGGATGCTAAAATATAGTGGTGGGCCGTGCATTTCACACTTGGGCCTTCAGTGATGTTTTCCTATTCAAACGTGAATAAATACAACCCATAATACTATAAGCTGCTCCCACCACTGTCACCTATGTAGCATTCAGGACTGAGGTGTTTATATTTTAATACTGTTATATTTTTTTAATTTTATACTGTTTATATTTTAATTTTATACTGTTTATATTTTAGTTATAGTTTAGTATATAAGTCCTGTTAGTGCTACATGTGTCTGTTAGTGTAGTGTATGTCTTGTGGTATGTCCTGTGATGTCAGTGTTTCTTTTTCTCCTGGTGTTTATCCAGTATTATTTGTTATGTAATGCCTGAGCAGTGGATATATACGATTTCCTCCGGGATTAATAAAGTGTCTGTCTGTCCGTCCGTCCGTCCGTCCGTCCGTCCGTCCAAATCCAACCACTTTGTTTCTCCATGTTGCAATAGCCATTCAGCCAGTCCACGGAGTTGTGCTGCCCAGTAGTACAATTTCAAGTCTGGGAGGTTGAGCCCTCCTAACCTTTTTGGGTAACATAGTTGTTTAAATTTGATTCTTGGTTTCTTTCTCTGCCATATAAATCTGGAAATCATCTTCTCAAGCATTTTGAAATATTTTGCAGGGATCCAAATAGGTAGTGATTGATACAAATATAAAAACCTTGGGAGCAAGTCTTGACAGTTTCAATTTGCCCAAAAAGTGAGAGTGGCAAAATCTCCCATCTAACAATATCTGATTTTATTTGAGTTATTAATATACCATAATCTTGTTTATATAATTGAGACGTTTCTGGAGTGATACATACACCCATATATCTAAAACCCAGTGTTGACAAATTAAATGAAACCTCTGTGTCCAACTGAGATGGGCGGGTGGCCCATGATGGGCCTCAGATTTTGTCATCATGGCCTCACATTTTGTTTCATTAATTTTATACCCGGATACCGTTCCAAACTCCCTCAGACATTTAAGAAGTGTTAGAATTGATGTAAGAGGATCACTAAGGTACAAAATAACATTGTCAGCGTACAGTGAAATTTTATGAACTGCTACACCATTTGATATTCCATATATTCCCGGCTCCATCCTTGTTATTTCAGCTAGGGGTTCGATGCTTATTGCAAACAGCAACGGTGACAAGGGGCACCCTTGTCTGGTGCCTCTTTTAAATTCAAAGTTGCTCGACATAAACCCATTAATTCGGACCCGTGAAAGTGGTCCTTCATACATTACTTTAACCCAGTTAATAAAATCAGAATGAAAGCCCATTTTTTCCAATGTGAGTTCCAAATATAGCCAATTTACTCTATCAAATGCTTTCTCAGCGTCTAAGCTGAGAAGCATTGATGTTTGCTGAGACCTACGGGCCAAAGTAATTATATTCAGGGTTCGCCTAATGTTATTTACTCTGTCTTCCGAGAATAAATCCTGTCTGATCTGGTTTAACTTTTAATACAGGTCTGGATTCTTTTAGTCATTATGGTACTCAGTATCTTTAAATCTGTGTAAAGCAAACTTATGGGTCTATATGATGTACATTCTATTGGGTCCTTACCTTCCTTTGGTAACACGGTGATAATTGCCTCTGCCCATGTTTTAGGAGGGTCCCTCTCCAGGAGAGCATGATTAAAAACTCTTTGGAGAAGGGGTATGATCTAATTTCTAAAACATTTATAAAATTCTCCCGGATATCCATCTATCCCCGGAATTTTATAAAATTTTTAATAACATCTTCAATTTGTTGTTTTTTAATAGGTTCAGCCATTTTTTTGGAGTCTTCTTCATTCAATTTTGTCAGGTTAATTTTGTCAAGTAACGATCTAATTTTACCTACTTTATCATCACTTTATCATCATCACCGGTGCATCATATAACTCCCTATAGTAATCAACAAAAGCCTCTGATATTTCTTTTGGGTGCTGGGCTTGCACTAGGAGCTAGTATGACTAAGCCACTGTGGCTCAGTGTAAAATAATTGAGCGAGCCACCAAGAGCCACACTCTGTGTCCAAGACAGTGGCGCACGGGCAGATGACCAAGCTTGTTGCGGGGGGGCGTGGGGGGGTCCGGGGGGCCTCCCCTGGAAATTTTTTCTGAAAATGAGGCTGTTTTCCTGCATTCTGAGGGCAAACTCTTCTGTTCAGTTTACCTACAAAAATACACTAAAGTCAACAGTTCAAGCTAAACTATCTTTATTTCTGTCCTATTTTATGCAGGTATGAATGTGAGATTCAACAATTGAAAACTTCCATTCACTATGTGAAGATGCAGTCATACAAAATATTACTCAATGTTTACTTATAAGTTTTACTTAGACTAGAAGACATTTCAACTTTGACCACCACCAACACCATTGGTATGCTATTGTTTATTTTATTTTTATTTAATTAAATAAGATGATTTTTCATTTCAATTTAAAAAGGCATAAAAAGTAGCAAGCGAGGTGAATACATATTTACATGCATCGCTGGTTATTCCTGCCGGTCATAGGGAACAAAAGTGTAAGACTACAAACAAGTATTGATAATATCTTTCATTTACCTTCTGATCGGTTTGTCACTACTCAAACCGATCAGCATTCACCATTTGTTTTTTAATGAGGGCTTCAACACGAACTCTACTATAAAACACTGAATTCTTTCGATCGATCGCGGGTTCAGTTTGTAAAAAAACAATATTGTAAGTTTTAGCCTTTTTTCCGTAAAAATAAGAACGCCACTGTGGCTACACAGTCTAAAAACCTTGTAGCCAATCTGGAATTTACTTTGCCTATGGCAAAGTGGCGAATGGCTAGCGCAAGCCCAGGGGTGGGAAACTATTTTTTTGGAAATAGGATTAACAATTTTTGAAATCACTCTGCTGGCTTGTACCTTTCTTAACTGAAAGGCCAATAATCGACTGGCTTTGTTTCCGGATTCATAGTATTTCTGATTTATAATTCTTATAGCGCCCTCGGCTTTGTTCCTCAATAAATCATTTAATTCCCTTCTACACTTGTTAAGATTTTTCAAAATAGCGTCGTTATTTGTCTGTTTATGTTCCTGCTCCATTTTTTTAATGTTGTCTTCTAAATAGCTTTGTTTTTCTTCTCGTAATCTTTTGATTCTAGAGGCAAGTGCAATAAATTTACCCCTTAGTACCGTCTTCGATGCCTCCCACAAAGTAGATAGAGACACCTCCCCATTATCATTTTGTTCTAAATAATTCTTAAATTCATCCTTTATACTCAACA
The DNA here is from genome assembly GCF_040054535.1 of Antennarius striatus. NCBI lineage: Eukaryota > Metazoa > Chordata > Actinopteri > Lophiiformes > Antennariidae > Antennarius > Antennarius striatus. The sequence goes on along the minus strand of NC_090783.1, from coordinate 10,822,741 downwards.
ACATCTGGGGTATTTAATAATGAAACATTCATCCTCCACTGTTTGGGGTATTTTTCCGTTTCCATCAGAAATTACATGACAACCGGTCCGTGGTCTGATATAGTTATGGGTTCAATATGACAGTCGGTCACTTTGTGGGCTTCTCCTATTGAAATTAAAAAAAGATCTATGCGGGAGTATTTTTTATGCACCTTTGAGAAAAAGGTAAAATCTCTGTTCTTAGGGTGTTTCAAACGCCAAATGTCAGTGAGTCCAAATTCTTCCAAAAAATTATGTAATGTTTTTGCTTTTTGTGTGATTGGTCCCTGTTCATATGGACGTTAATCCATATGGACGTTTATGTTGGTTGTTGTGATACACTTGTGAATAAATACACTGAACTCACCCCTACTCTTGCCTCATTCCTGCAAACCTCCACATTGGTGACCTCGACGTGATATGGATGCCAGTCACAAAACCCAGACGGGTAGTTCGGCGCAGGTTCCTGCCGCTTCTCCAGCGATTTTTGCGGATACAGTTAAGCTGCCGGAGTTTTGGCAGCACGACCCGGATCCCTGGTTCCAACATATTGAGGCCCAGTTTCACCTCCATGGAATCACAGCCGATGAGACCAGGTATTTCCATGTGGTCTCAGCTCTGGACTCCTCCACCACCTGCCGCGTCATGGGGCTGCTGAGAGACCCGCCGCTGACCGGGAAGCCCGCGGAGCTGATGGAGAACATGCTGGCGCTGATGGGATCCGGTGATACTTCCTTCCTCTTTATCCATCTGTTCCTCCGCCAGCTTCCACCGCCGGTGCGCACGGCTCTCGCCACATCTCCCCTCACGCGCACGAAGGACTACAGAGGGTTGGCAGAGGAGGCCGACAGGATTCTGCTGGCGTCCCGTTGCTCTCACCTGCACGCGGTGCTCCCGGGACAGCCACAGCCCCCGCCAGAGGATGGGGCTCCGCCAGCCGTGGTCGCGGTGGCGGTGCACCGGAAGGACATTCAGGAGCTCTGTTTTTATCATTGCCGTTTTGGAGCCAAGGCAAGTCGCTGTATTTCACCCTGCTCCTTCTGCAACCAGGGAAAGGCCAGGGCCGGTGCTCAGTAGCAGCTGTGGGCACTGGTACGGCGGAACGGCTGCTTTTTGTGGAGGAGGAGTTGTCTGGGCTTCGCCTGCTGATGGACTCAGGCGCTCAGCTGAGCGTCATACCAGCGTCAGCCGCGGATGCCCTGGCTGGCAGCGTCGGACCTCCGCTCGACGCTGTGAACGGGACGCCCATTCGCACCTTCTGCTCAAGGTTTGTGACTGTCTTTTAATGGACGACGGTTCGGGTGGGAGTTTATTGTGGCTTTTGTCTTGGTACCCATACTGGGTGCGTATTTCTTGTGCGCACACAGACTGCTAGTGGACGTAGCGAATCGCCGTCTTATTGACGCTGTTTCGTTTGCCACCTACCCCTGCACGCTGGGGAGCTCCGTGCCGCTCGCCCTCGCCAACATCCTCGCTAGAGGGGACGTATATCAGCGGCTCCTTGCTGAGTTTCCGGCCCTGACAATCCCGACTTTCTCTGCTGTGGCCGTGAAGCATGGTGTGGAGCATCACATCACCACAGCTGGTCCGCCGGTTTTCGCCCGGGCGCGGCATCTTGATACCGCCAAGCTGGCAATCGCAAAGACAGAATTTGCCACAATAGAGCAGCTCGGCATCGTGCGCTGCTCAGACAGTCCATGCGCATCCCCCCTGCATATGGTTCCTAAGCGGGAGGGGGGTTGGCGTCCCTGCAGGGATTTCCGGTGCCTCAATAATGCCACCACCCCGGACAGGTACCCCGTCCCGCACATCCAGGATTTCTCTGTGCACCTAGCAGGGGCAGTAATCTTTTCGAAGGTGGATTTGGTGCGGGGTTAACATCAGGTGCCAGTCCACCCGCAGGACATTCCCAAGACTGCTGTCATCACTCCGTTCGGATTATTTGAGTTTTTGCGGATGTCGTTTGGCCTTAAAGGGGTAGTGCAGACTTTTCAAAGGATGATGGACTCCGTCCTGCGAGACATGCCCTTTATTTTCGTTTACTTGGATGACATCCTGGTGGCCAGTGCTTCTGTAGATGAGCCCTGTCACATCTTCGTTTGCTGTTTGCTCGGTTAAGTGAACATGGACTTATTGTGAACCCGGCCAAGTGTCACTTTAGCCAGACTGCTATTGACTTCTTGGGACACCGTGTCTCGCCCCTGGGAGCCGTCCCCCTGCCTGCTGAGGTTGAGGCCATTTCTTCCTTTCCTCAAATTCCGGACTGTTAAGGCCCTGCAGGAGTTCCTCGGCATGGTGAACTTTTACAACCGGTTCATTCCCAGGGCGGCTCACCTCATGCGCCCACTGTACGAGGTGCTGAAGGGTCAAAAGGCCAGCGCACCTGTGGACTGGTCGCCGGAGAGGGTGCAGGCTTTTGAGGACGCCAAGGCTGCACTCGCCAATGCTGCCCTGCTAGCACACCCATCGGCTGCTGCTCCTGTGGCCCTGACGACAGATGCCTCAGATTCTGCGGTGGGGGCGGTCTGCGAGCAGTGGGTTAGAGGCGCATGGTAGCCCCTGGCCTTCTTCAGCCGGACGCTAAGGGACAGTGAGCGGCGGTACAGTACATTTGACAGGGAGCTGCTCACTCTTTTCCTGGCTACACGTCACTTCAGGTTCCTGCTGAAGGGCCACGAGTTCACCGCCTTTGTGGACCACAAGCCTCTTACCTTTGCCATGGCCAAGACTACTGAGCCGTGGCCTGCGAGGCAGCAGTGCCACCTCTCTGCCATTTCGGAATTTACAACTGACATTCGCCATCTGGCAGGGAAGGATAACCTGGTTTCTGACTGCCTCTCCAGAGCACAGGTCACCTCTGTGCATTTGGGGGTGGACTACTCTGCCGTGGCTGCTGACCAGCTCTCAGATGGGGAGATCCAGGCGTTCCGGTCAGCAGAAACTGGACTGCGCCTGGAGGATGAGGTTTTTCAGGGCTGTGGGGCCACGCTTCTCTATGACGTTTCCCTAGGGCAGCCCCACCCCTTGGTCCCCTCCAGCTGGCGCCGCCGAGTTTTTGACTCTGTGCATGCCCTTTACACCCGGGCGTTAAAGCTTCGGTAAAGCTGGTGGGGGCAAGGTTTGTCTGGCCAGGCCTCCGGAAGGACGTCCCAGGAATGGGCTGCTGCCTGCGTGCCCTGTCAGCGTGCCAAGGTGCACAAACACACTAAAGCACCTCTGGAGCCGTTTCTCATTCCACAGAAACGGTTTGACCGTGTCAACGTGGACCTGGTGGGTCCGCTTCACCCATCTGGGGGTTTTACTCACCTCCTCACCATGGTAGATGGGACCACCAGGTGGCCGGAGGTGGTGCCCTTGTGTTCCACCGCAACAGTGGAGATTGCCCGGGTGTTCATTTTTGCCTGTGTGGCCAGGTTTGGTACACCCTCTGACCTGACATCCGACCGGGGGCCACAGTTTACCTCTGAGCTCTGGACGGCAGTAGCGGGGAGCGTGGGCGTGAAGCTCCATCTCACCATGGCGTACAACCCACAGGCCAATGGGCTGTGCGAGCATTTTCACCGGTCCCTAAAGGCAGCACTCCGAGCCGCACTCACAGAGGCCAACTGGATTGATCGACTGCCATGGGTCTTGCTCGGCCTGTGTTCCGCTCCAAAGGAGGATCTGCGGTCTTCATCAGTGGAGTTAGTCTACGGCCAGCCACTGAGGGTCCCTGGGGAGTTCCTGCCGGAGGGTTCGCCCCCGGGCCAGCGGTGGTTCCCCGGCCCGTGCCCCCCAATGCTGACCACGTTTGTGTCCCTGTGCCTGTTCACCACTGTCTCCCCATATCATACATCCCGAAGGACCTTCTCGCTGCGGAATACGTTTTCATCCGGCACGATGCTCACCGTTCTCCACTCCGGCCTCCTTACGACGAGCCATTCAAGGTGATTGAGGCAGGGCCGAAGTCCTTCAAAGTAGAAGTGGGGGGACGTTCAGAGCGGGTTTCTGTGGACCGCCTTAAGGCTGCGCATCTATTATCAGAGGAACCGGTCACGGTGGCTCAGCCCCCGCGCCGCGGCCGGCCGCCCCTTGTTTCATTACGTTAAACGTCTGCTCTTGTTTCAGGTCGTGCCTCTAAGACAGCCCGCCGGCCAGAGGAGCTGCCCCCGACCCCTGCCCGCTGTTAGGCATAACCGTTGGGGCTGAATTATCAGGCCGCCCATGCGGGGCTGAGACTTTTTCGGTGGTTGGCCTGTTCATAGTGTTCAGGGGGGGGCTGTGTAGTGGACACTTGAAGAGCTGTCTCACACCAGGCAGGCACAAGGGAGGTGTGACGTCACGGGGTTAAGGGGTGTGATAGAGGAAGTGGATATTTAAAGGGACTGTGTTGGTTGTTGTGATACACTTGTGAATAAATACACTGAACTCACCCGTACCCTTGCCTCGTTCCTGCAAACCTCCACAAATGTAACATTCCTAATGTTACACACTTCAATGAAGTAATGAGTCCATAGAGGTGTGGTTGGATTTTTATTTTACTGGATAGTTATCTGCAACATAATTTGTACGCACACACCATGAGACACGTTCTGTCCAGCCATCTCACTCAATACAACTGCCGCGTGTACTGACTTCCTCATTGACTGACTAACTGGACATCACTAAAGAATAGATATAAATAACATCACTAATTTGGTTTATAGAACACAATACAGTTTATCAAATGTTATTATTAATCTATTATGGTATATCACCATCACGGTGAGTTTTCATACTATATTAATAACATTAGACACACACACATAGTTCTGCTTAGGGCCGACTGCAGTGTACCTTACTGTTAGCATTAGCTGGCTAACCCAGTAGAACGAAGTCGAACATGAATGACTGCAGTACACTAAAACATACTGTGGGTACAGATGGCCATCCTTCCCACTATCATATCATATGCCCCTCTCCTGCAGTATACTGTTGTATTTATCTAGATAACCCACTTATATCTCACCTGCAACACAATTTGTACGCACACACCATGAGACACATTCTGTCCAGCCATCTCACTCAATACAACTGCCGCGAGTACTGATTTCCTCATCGACTGACTGACGGTAACCTGCTACTCACTGGGTTATCGCCCTCTTGTGGCTCAACGGTGCTATAGCGTTGTGTTCTTGGCAGGGAAGACATAAATACTGGGTCCGTTTCACAAAGCCGGTTTAGTGGAAAACCTGGGTAAGTTAACCCTGAAATTAGGGAAAACCAGGGCTTTCGGTGTCACAAAGGGAGGTAACTTAACCCAGAGTAAGAGGAGTAAACCTAGCCTGTGTCATGAGGTAAACCTGTAGGTTTGTTACCACAGTAACAAATTCTGAAGCTAACCTGGTCTGGAGGAGGGGCCGTGTCACAAAGCAGGTGCAGTGGAAACCCAGAGTAAGTTAACCCTGAAATCAGGGTTCTCGGTTTCACAAAGGGGGGTAACTTAACCCACAGTTAGAGCAGGAACCCTGGCCTATTTCACGTAGCGAAGTAAAGTGAACCTCTGGGTTTGTTACCACAGTAACAGACTCTCTGAACATAACCTGGTCGGGAGCAGGTTTTATTCCACAAACCCAGGGTTTTTGACTCCGCCCCCTTTCACCGCCGCTCGCACGGCTTCATTTCCTGGTTCCATCGGACGGAGAGTCTGACCGAAATAAGGTTTAATAAAAAACTCCGTATTTTAGAGATGTTTTAGAGGGGAACATGTCATGTCCGTTTGACGTGGAGCCCCTTGATGGAGTTTCCGCATTAATTCACAGAGAATTAAATATGTTTGTATCGCGTTCAGATGTCCCGTCATATCCAGACAGTTCTCTGTATGAACGGTACACACACACACACACACACACACACACACACACACACTGCGTGTAGCGCTCCGTTCAGTTTTTCATTTTTTATTTGCAAACGGTAATTTTCCTATATATATATATATATATATATATATATATAATGTGGGAGATGCTCAGTGCGCCTCGCCTTTAAACTTTTACCCCACTTTTTCTTTTTCCCTGGAGAGAAACCCGTCAGGATCATCAAGGAGGAGTTCCACAGGACTGCAGGTGAATGATGTAGAAATCTGATTAATTTGAAAGTATGTTCTCTTAATGATATTGTGCTGCAGTCCCAGACATTAATTTCTTTCGGATGTCCCAATGTAATTTGCTGCCATAGATGGTACCCACATTCCCATCAAGGCTCCCTCACATAAAGAAGGTGATGATGTGAAGAGGATGTCCATTCACAGAAAATATATGCAGGTACAAGTACATTGACTACTGTTTCTACACGTTAAAGACTGCATCATAGATAAACTAACATCTGTCCAGATCACATGTGATGCAGCAAACTACATTTTCCACCTTTATTTATATAGCGCCTAATCACTTCAGCAGACATTTCAAAGAGCTTTAACAGACAGACACCCAACAGAACCCTCCAGAGCAAGCATAGCATACTGATGTGGAGACGGAGCGGTCCTGATTGGTTCCTGACTCACAGGTGTATGATGAGTCTCACCTGAGCAACAGACTAATGCATTAAGTAAAGATCAGCACAATAATTCACTTGTCTCCCATCGTTTAATCCACTCTAATGAATCTACTTTCCATTACAGGAGTCTGATCGTTGTTTTCTGGGGGACAGGGGTTACCCATGCCCAACTGAGGCTGCTGACCCCTTACTAACCCAGGCCTCCAACAGAGCTTCAAATGGCTTCACTGCAGGACGAGAGCCCGGGTGGAGATGACCATAGTTCTGCTGAAAGGCCGTTTCCAGTGTCCATGACACCTCAGGATGATTCCTGAGAGGACCTGTGATGCAGTTATGTTCTTCATAGTAGTATTGCCACTATCAGATGAGAACAACACCCTACCCCACAAACTGAACACCCCGATGATGACCCCGTCCACCTGCCAGCTATCCAGGGTGGCAGAGCAGTGACTCCATCTGCCAGAATCATTTCAGAGTCTGTGTAACTCACCATCACCACAGCGGGCAATAAAAACATATAATATACATTTCATTTGGTCATCTTTATTACTTACAAATACAAAGCCATTTCTTAGATCATTTTAGTGATGAACATTCTAATATTCAACATGATTCACTTGTGAACAACACCCACCTCTAACTTTGTATTTGTATCTTCAAATCTGCCCTCCTAATCTGGAGGTCCAAAGAAACTATTTTTTATCTGTTGTCTGTATTTCATAGAAAGCAAATTGGATAAAATTCTCTAACAAACAGCTGGAAATACAGGAGGACGACATCAAAACATACAGTTGCATATGAATGCCACAGAAAGAATCGCTGGTGTTCACTGAGCGTCTATCTGTACATTGGATGTGACGGACTGTCCTGCTTGCTCTGTTAAAAAAAGATGAGAAATTGTTGATCCTTCAGTGGAGGCTAAATGTCACTCCGTATTGCACCAGAATGTTAAGGAATAGGAACAATCAGTAACAGAAAATATTTGACCACCTTTCTTAACTTCAATTTCCTGTTAATTTATTTTTCTTTTTGTCAATTATTTATTATTTGACTAAAAGACAGATAATTGAACATGGAATGCCTATAGATGAGAGCACATTTATGTGTGTGACAAGAGCATTCTGTTGGCAATAAAACAACTGACAAGCCGAACGTCCACTTATTATTTACTGTACAATGTCATTATGTTATAATGAGGAAGAGGAGGATCCCTAACGAGATGATGCAGAAGTCTGACCTGTGTGAACGATGTTTTTAAACTTCGTTCTCAGCTGTTGACATGTGTGCTTCTCCCCCGCTGGATTGCATCTAAGAAAATAATTTAATAAACTATTATTCAAGCCGTTTACCTCCGTAATTGTACCGTGAGTCCAACGGACTACGTTTAGACGTACGCATCGACTTGAGCAGCAGTCTCAAGTCATCTCTCTCTTCTTTACAGCTGCAACGCTGTTCCTCTTTTCATAACATGTCCTCTACGTCTTCATACACGTAGATTACAATCTGCACTTCAACTGCGTGAAGTAACGCGGAGCGCGTCTCGTCCGTCGTCATGGTGACTCGTCAAATCTGGGCTCCATTGATGATGGCTTTTTAAAGTGGCGTCGCGCCTGTTAAACTGCAGGTCAACTTTCCCTGGGTTACAAAAACTAACCCCAAGAAGCGCTTGTGAAACTGAAAACCCTGGGTTTCCAAGTTCAGGGTAAAGCAACCCAGAACCACAGGTTGTACTCGGGGGGTCGTTAACCCTGCTTCGTGACGTCGTGCCGTTCAAAAAGCAGGTTTAGTGGACAACCAGGGTGAGGTCTCCGTGAAATCAGGGAAAACCAGGGCTTTCATTTTCACAAAGGGAGGTAAGTTAACCAAGGGTTAGAGCAGTAACCCTGACCTGTTTCATGACGCGAGGTGAACTGAACCTCTGGGTATGTTACCGCAGTAACAGACTCTCTGAACTTAACCTGGTCGGGAGCAGGTTTTATTCCACAAACCCAGGGTTTCCTCTGACTCCGCCCCGTTTCACCGCCGCTCGTGCGGCTTCATTTCCTGGTTCTGTGAGACGGGGAGTTTGACCGAAGTAAGGTTTAATAAATAACTCCGTATTTCAGAGGTGAACATGTCATGTCCGTTTGACGAGGAGCCCCTTGATGGAGTTTCCGCATTAATTCACAGAGATTTTTTTTTTGTATCGCGTTCAGATGTCCAGTCATATCCTGTCGGACAGTTCTCTTTATCAGTTCTCTTTTAAAAGGGATGGGAATCTGTTAATACTTAAGTAGAGGATACATTTCACATTGTATTCCACCAGAATGTGAAGCAATGGGAAGAGAACAATCAGTAACATTAAATATTATCCCACCTTTGTTTTCTTCAATTTCTTGTTAATTTCTTTCTTTTTTTTATCCATTATTAACTCCTGTGTGTATCATGTGACTAAAGCAGACAGAAAATAAAACCTGGAATACCTTAAAGCGGTTATAAGCAGTACAATGCCACGGCCACTGTTGTATGAACTAAAGCAGTTTTGGCTATGACTGTATCAAACGAGCTACATGTCAGCTCTTGATTTCAGTTCTTAGATAATATCGGTGTACGCAATGGTGTGAATATCCTTCTCAACTGTTTTTGTAACGTGCATATGTCGATTTACTGTTTCATCTACACAACAATAACACGTTTTAATGTATTTCATTATTTAACAGAACCTGATATAGATTAGAGCGCTTTTATGTGCGTGAAAAGAGCATTATGTTGGCGATGAAACAACTGAACAGTCAAACGTCCACTTAATATTTATTGTACAATGTCAAACACAATGAGGATGAGGAGGATCCATAACGAGATGATGCAGAGGTCTGACCTGAATGAACGATGTTTTTATTTTCATTCTCAGCTGCTGACGTGCGCTTCTTCCCCCACTGGATCACACCTAAATAAAATAAATTAATAAACTATTATTGAAGCCGTTTACTTCCGTATTTTTACCGTGAGTGCAACGGACTTAGAGCTTACGCATCGACTTGAGCAGCGATTCACTCCCACCACATGTCGCTCTTCTTTGCAGCTGCAATGCTTTTCTGTTTCTTCTGAAAATTTCCTCAAAGTCTTTCTATTCATAAATTAAAATCTGTACTCTGACTTCCGTAAAGTGTTGCTGTGCGCGTCTCGTCCATCATCATGGTGAATCGATGAATCGGGGCTCCATTGATGATGGCTTTTTTTCAAGTTGTCGTGTCAGTTAAACTGCGGGTCAATTTACTCTGGGTTAGAAAAACTAACCCTGAACCGCGTTTGTGAAACCGAAATCCCAGGTTTTTCCAAGTTCAGGGTAAAGCAACCCAGAACCACAGGTTTACCTCAGGGTAGGTTAACCCTGCCTTCGTGAAATAGGCCCACTATTTGACTATAAACCATTACATGAATCAAAAACAAAAAGGAAATACACTTGCAAGAACTGTCATGCTTTTTAACTATTTTTAACTTGTGATCTCCTCGTGAACTTGAGTGGGATTAAATATAATGACCCAGAACAAATGACTAGAAAATAAACACACAAAAAATAGAGGGTGGCTTTGCCTTAGCTTCCACTAATAGTACCTACTACCATGATGTAGCGTCCCTTTTTGTCTTCATATACTGCTTCTGAGACTAAATTTAATGTTTTATGACTCAGAATTGCAACACCTCTTTTTTTACCGTTTTCATATGAGGCACTAAAAACCTGACCTACCCACCCCTTTCTCAGCTTCTTGTGTTCTTTCAAATTCAAATGTGTCTCCTGCAGTAATGCTATTAAACAATTCAGCCTTCTCAACTGAGTGATCATTTTTGTTGTCTTTATAAGGATGATTGATTCCGTTTATGTTGTAACTAACTAATTTTAATGTATTCATATTTCCCGTTTTATTTTGTTACTTGAGTTTGCTGGATACTTTTCCATGTTATGGTGTAGACTGTATTTTGTAGTTTTGCCATGTATAGATATAAAACCAAAAAAACAAATGAAACCCCTTAGTATCAGCAAGCTTGCAGCAAAACACAAACTATAAACAAATAAGTGAACACAAATTATTAATATATACCTTGAACAAAAATCAACTTCCAAATATCCAGTGGACTGTCTTAAAAAAAAACTATTCATCTCTAGAAAAGAATATCCAAATGCAGTCCACCCCCAATCTAAAATGGGCAGAGAGATGTAGCTCTCTGGAAAACACACTCAAAGTGCAACCACAACGAGCCACCAGGGTACCCCTGGTTGGGCAACTTGTCCTCTTAATAGTACGTCAGAGTGTATAGTGTTCATATCCCTTCCCTCACCCCGCCCAGACTCCAAAATGATAAATCAACTCTCTAATTCAAAACTGTTAGCCCTTATCTATTATCTGCATCTTCTCTCTGAAGTCCAACAAATGTTAATATCTTTACAGTCTTGATATTCAACCTCCATAACATTAGTCAAGGTTCCAAAAATAGTTTATGCTACTCCGTTGTCTCTATGAATGAGACCTCTAACATCCGTTAAATACAACTGATTCTTCTTCTGGTTTCCACGGGTCATCCATCCATCCTGCAGCAGCTCCCTCTCCAGCATATCCCGTTCCTCATTCTTCACTTCTACTCCAAGATCATTCAGCGTTGCTTGCGCGTCCAGCGGCGTATGGAAGATTCTCACTCCCGTTTCCATAAAAACTTTAAGTTGTGCAGGATATGGAGATTGGGCTTTGTATTTTTGTCTTTAAGTTTTTTGATTACCTCTTGTACCTGCTTCCTTTTTCTTTGCAGCTCGGAAGAACAATCATGGTCAAAGTACACTCTCTGGCCCTGGAACTGGATGCCTCCATGCTTCCATGCCTGCTGCAAAATCATTTGCTTCACATTAAAGTCCAGAAAACGAACAATAATGGCTCTTGGTGGAGCAGACGAATCCTTTGGTTTTGATGCAAGGGCTCTTTCAAGCTTAATGTCCACTTTGTTTCGCAGGTCCAATTCTGTCAATAAGAAGTCTGTAACGAAAGTCATCATATCCCTGCTTTCTGCACCCTCCTTTGTCCCATATAAACGGATGTTATTGCGTCGCAGCCTATTCTCCATATCATCACATTTAGCAGCCAGAGTAGCTTCATTCTTCAGCAAATGACTCACAACCCGTTCTAGCTGAATACTTTGGTCCTCTGTTGCACTCACTCTGTTCACCACCGCTGTCATTCTCTCATCCATTTTCTCCATCTGTTGTTTGATTTCGTCCACAGCAGACTCCACTCTGTTTAGCGACAGTTTGGTGTCCCGGAAAAACTCCGTATTCTCCTGCCGGAGCCTCTTTAACTCCGTCAGTATCTGCATATTGTCGCTTCTTTCCTCATAGTTAGTGCTTGCTAAAGACGTAGCTGCTAGCATTAGCTGTTTCTGACCGCTCTTCATTTCCACTTGTTTTGCACTTTTAGCATCTCTCGTGTTCGGCGCGTGGTTGCCACTCACTGTGACATGGCGGTCACTAGTGAGTCTTGTATTCATTTGTTGGATTAAAGTTTCATTTTGGCTACTTTGTCTGACGGAGCTCGGTTTTTGTGCGTCTACCTAGGTCATTACGTCACCGGAAGTCATGAACCACATTTTTTAATAAAAAATAAATTATGCACTACGTAGTCATTGAACAAGAAGAGCTTTTGAATCTTGTGTAGATTATTATTAAGTTAAATTTTGCTGGTTATAGTGACAGTAATTTATTTATATTTTTACAGCCTAAGGCCAAGAAGAAAATGTCCCTAAAAGTCCCTAAAGATAACTCGATGACAGAGGAGTCCAAAAATGATCTGGATGGTACATTTTTCTGTGTTAACTTTCAAGGAACTGTAATACTTCTAATAATTATAATTGTAATAATTATCTTGTCCAAATATATTTAAATGTTTAAAGTCATCTATTCATATGTTATATGTATACATTTTGTTGTAACTATGCCATTCTGTAGGTCCTGAAGATAAAGGAGATAAAGGCTCTGCTCCAAGTTGCAGCAGCACAAGCAGCATTGGATCAGGTAATGGTTTCTCATTTTCTAGCAGTGTCTCTTGGTTGTCTAAACTGAGTTTCATTTTTTGCGTGATTTTTCCGCCTGAGATTAAAGTTGTTGGCAGATGTTGTCAGTATACATGTGTGTTCTTACAAATCAAATTAAGACACACGCCATATCTGGTCCACTACCTTTGTTGCATGCATGTCATTCTCTCTCTGTCTCACTCATTTAATACTGTCAAATCATGATCTTTTTTTGTATCCTGCTCTCTTGTTTTTAAGGATCAATTTCCAAAGTGGAGTTCCTAGAAGCTAGGATCCAATGGCAAGAAAAAATAATAAAGGATCTTGAGCAAGAGCGCAATTTCTTGCGTGACCAAATCATGGGAAAGAAGAGATCATGTGAGTGATTTGGGGGCAACTTGTATCTGCAAAATATAATGTAATTTTAATGAACGGTGTGATATATTTCATAACAATCTGATCTTTATAAACCAACATGGCGCCGTGCTAAGTGGCGACTGTTACAGTAGCTCCCATGTGTTTCTTTGTTTTTGTATCGTTTCTCCTTTTGTATCGTTTCTCCTTCATTTTTGTCCTTTCATCTTTGTTTTTTTTTAGTTCCTGCCGTTGCCAACCAGATTGGCGACTACCTTCTTATCCTTTTGAAACTTTTCTGGAAATATCCCCAACTTTTTTATTCGGGTGATACTCATGGCAACTGGTGAGCGTATTGTTTACACCCGCGACCAGCTGATCGCGCTGCGCCCACCTGGGCCACTGCCTGGAGTGAGGCCCGACATCCCGGAGGAGTTGAGGAGGAGGGGTCAGGGCCGCAGAGCTGGGGCAAAGCTGAAGGCGAATAAGATGAGGCAGTAAGGTGGACGAGCTTGCCACGCTGGTTGAAACCCAGCGGGAGTAACATGAGTGTAGCGTGATGTGTTTCACAGCGACATGGCTGCACTCGTACATCCCAGCGTGGCGGTACCCGGCTTCAGTGTTGTTCGTGCGAACAGAGACGTTATTAGTAGCGGCAAGAAGAAAGGAGGAGAGATTGCACTATATGTGAGTGAGAAGTGGTGCAATCCGGGACACGTGCACGTGAAGGAGTGTCTCTGCAGCCCGGACATCGAGCTGCTTGCCGTGGGAATGTGGCCATATTACCTGCCACGGGAGTTCACGTCGGCTGTTATAATTGGTACCTACATCCCCCCATCAGCTGACGCACCAACTGCATGTGACGCCATCACCTCCACTGTCGCCAGGTTGCAGACCCAGCACCCGAACGCCTTCACAGTGATCACTGGTGATTTCAACCATGTCGCCCTGGACCGATTGCTGTCCACGTTCCACCAATATGTGGACTGTCCCACCAGGAACAATAAGTCTTTGGACCTGCTGTATTTTAACACCAAAGATGCATACAGCACGACAGCCCTTCCTCCCCTTGGCAGATCAGATCACAACCTGGTCCTGCTAAATCCCAGGTACTTCCCGCTGGTCAGGAGGCAGCCTGTCCACACCCTGATGGTACGTAAGTGGTCTCAGGAGGCTCCTGGGATGGGATGTGCTCTGTAGGCCACATGGGGAGGACATCAACAACCTGACGGACTGCATCACAGACTACATTAGGTTCTGTGAGAACACTACTGTGCCAACCCGGACTGTACTTTGCTTCCCCAACAACAAGCCATGGGTTACAAGTGACTTGAAGGAACTCTTAAATAAGAAGAAGAGGGCTTTCAGGTCTGTTGACCGAGGGGAATTGAAAAGAGTGCAACACGAAGCCCGAGACAAACTGAGGGAGTGTAAGGAGATCTATAGGAGGAAGCTGGAGGCCAAACTCCAGCAGAACAACATGAGGGAAGTGTGGTCGGGAATGAAGAAGATCACAGGGTGCTCAGGGGGACAATGGCAACCATCAGGCGGTCTAGACAGAGCCAACAAGCTGAATATTTTCTTCAACAGGTTCAGTTCACAACCGTCTGCCTCCCCCTCACATTCCGACCCCCCGTGCACCCCCTCCACTTCCATCACTCCTCTCTCCACCCCTGTTGGTGGGCAGTCCTGGGCACCCCCCCCCCACCACCACCACCGCCTCCTTCATGGAACCAACACCCCCATGGAACCAACACTAATACCCCCCACCAGCACCCCCCCACACACATGTCAGTGACTACGGGCCAGGTCAGCAGACAGCTGGAGAGACTTCACCAGAGGAAGGCAGCCGGACCTGATGGTATTAGCCCCAGGATCCCGAAGACCTCTGACCCCCAACTGTCTCCAGTCACACACCTCTACAACCTGAGCCTGAGCCAGGAGAGAGTCCCGGTGTTGTGGAAGACATCATGCTTGGTCCCTGTCCCTAAGAAGTCGGCCCCATCGGAGTTGAATGACTACCGACCAGTTGCCCTCACGTCCCACCTGATGAAGGCGCTGGACAGGCTGGTCTTGGCCGGCTTGAGGCCTCAGGTGAAGGAGTTGCTAGACCCCCTATAGTTTGCGTATCGGCCCCAATTGGGAGTTGATGATGCCATCATCTACCTCCTGCAGAGACCCCATTTGCATCTGCATGGTGGGGGAAGCACTGTGAGAATCACCTTCTTTGATTTCTCTAGTGCTTTTAACACCATTCAGCCAAGGCTGCTGGGCGAGAAGCTGCGGGGGATGGGTGTTGACACCTCCACCACCTGGACACCTGGATCAGTGACTACCTGACAGATAGGCCACAGTTTGTCCGTCTGGGCAGTGTTCTTATCTGATGCGGTGGTCAGTGATACAGGAGCCCCTCAGGGGACTGTGCTGTCCCCCTTCCTCTTCACACTGTACACAAACAACTTCCAGTACAACTCTGAGTCATGCCACCTACAAAAGTTCTCGGATGACTCGGCAGTTGTTGGGTGTATAAGTGAGGGGAGGGAGGGGGAGTACAGGGCTGTGGTGGATGACTTTGTGGAGTGGGCTGGAGCCAGTCACCTGAGGCTGAATGTTGGCAAGACCAGAGAGATGGTGATCGATTTCAGGAGGAAGGGGAACACGCCACAACCAATCTACATCCTAGGAGAGGCTGTAGAGGAGGTGGCGGACTATAAGTACCTGGGTGTCAAGATCTCTAAAAGACTGGACTGGAATTCTAATGTTGACGCTGTCTACAAGAAGGGGATGAGCAGACTCTATTTCTTGAGGAAGCTGAGATCTTTCAACTTATGCAGCAAGATATTGGAGATCTTCTACCAGTCTGTTATGGCCAGCGTACTTTTCTGTGCCGTGGTCTGTTGGGGGAGCAGCATCAGAGCCAGCGATACCAACAGACTTAATAAGCTAATAAAGAAGGCTGGCTCTGTGATTGGCTGTAGTCTGGACACTGCGGAGGCCGTGGTGGAGAGGAGGACTCTTAACAAACTTTTATCCATCATGGATAACCCCGCTCACCCTCTCCACCACACACTGGACAGACAGCGGAGCTCTTTCTCAAAGAAACTACTACAGCTCCACTGTCAAACAGGAAGTCATTCCTGCCACAAGCCATCGCGCTGTACAACAGCTCTGAAATGTCAGACAGCGTCCCAGAGTCCGACCACCAGTCTGATGTTCTGGTATGGCTTCACTAGGTCCTGTGTATGGCCACTGAGTGCCACACTTATTTATCTATGACTAAAGGCCTACCATGCTTGGGTACTGTTGTTAGTATTGTTACTATTATTACTATTATTACTATTATTAGTGTTAATATTGTTAATATATTTTTTATTTGTTATTATATATTTGTTATTATTATTATTATCTTTAACTGTCTTATTTTTCCTCAATGCACATTTTCTGTATATTTACTGTAATAATTCTGCTCTGCTACTGTGACACCTAAATTTCCCAGTTTGGGATAAATAAAGTATATCTATCTATCTATCTATCTATCTATCTATCTATCTATCTATCTATCTATCTATCTATCTATATCTTTGTCTCATCTATCCTCTATTTGATCAAAGCTCAACCTAAAGTATTTACTTTGGAGGACGACCACACGATGATGATGGCAACATGGATGAAGATGACATCATTCCCCCATGTTCTCCAGACAACAGTGAGTCCTTGGACAGTGATGTTGTCATCCAAAGAAGGAAGAAACGTCGGACACAGCCACCTGCATCTGCAACGGTGGCTGTGCATTGAAAAGCTCATGTAAGAGGTGAGAATGGCATAACTTGAACCACCTGCCCTGTTAGCACCAAGTGGTCATGAAAAATAAGTATTAATAAAAGCGTTGGAAGAGCTTTTATAAATATGTCCTGAAGTAATTATGAGGCAAAAATACAGATCTTCAGTTCTAGATTCTGAATATACTAGGGATCTGATAATAAATAAAAATTAAATGTCTAAAGTCAAAAATATGGCTTTCATCAAGAATAAAGCTCCATTTTATTTTGCAGCATTCACACTAATTATCATACAACATCAAATGTATTGCTAGAAAGATTTGTCGCAGAATTAAACATGATTCCGAACCATAAGACTTACCAACTAAACAGATCTTACAGAGTATCATTTTTGTATTGGATTCTGAACCACATATTGTGCGTGAAATCATATCAGGAGATGAGCAGATTCTTCAATTCCTAGAATATGCTTCATACTTTTATCAAAAGAGAAGTGACCAGTTTCAGCAATTTCAGCTGACCTTAAGCAGAGGTTTGTGCTCATTTCTCGTGTTCTTTGTTTTTGTTTTATATATTTTTCAGTGAAAGGACCAGCTGAGGTTATCAGCAGATATAAAAAAAGCCTTGAAAAGCTTAAGCAAAGTCCGCACCATGACTGAAGCCTTCAGAATCAATGGCGTGGACCGGGGAACCATCAAGATGACGGCTGCAATTGCAGAGCTCAACATTGTGGATCTTTTGACCTTCAACACCCTGAAGTATGATCCTGCAACTGAGACCCTGCAGTCCTTTGCTAAGAGGTGTGTACATAACCTCTGAGAAGAGCATTATAGAGGACATGAAGGCCAAAGGTCAACTCCTCTCCCTGTTGATGAAATATTAAGACTTAAGTGAGCTTCCTTGTTCAGTTAAATTATTTTATATTGTATTTGAAAACTGAAATATTTGTGCACAGGGGAATAAATCACCTGATGCAGTAATTACAGAGCAAGTTTAGGCTGTGGAAGTGCAATGTTTGTACAGTTCAGTACATTTGTTCTAACCTTTGACAAGTCATGTTGAGCTGTGCAGGTTTTTTATTTTTTAGATTTCAATTTTTTGTATTTTTGTACTTTATATTGTGTAGTGTTTTTTCAACAATAGAGTACCTGTATTATCATGCAGTATGACCTGCTTATACATTTGATACCATATTGTATGACATATACATACATTGATACACTTGTCAGCATTTGAAATTTCAGGAAGACCCCATTATCTGTTTGAGCAGTATTTGTTTTCAGCCTTGGGAAAAAACCTGAACCAGTGGTTTAATAAATGAGGTATTTGTACTTGTGCTGTCTTTGTTATTCTACCACTGAATGAGAGGGAACCTACTGTATAGATAGATCCATTTTTCAGAGGTGTAACCCATCACTTGTTTATTGCAGTAGTTATGTGCTATAACATATTAACTAATTGTGAAAAGGAGGCAACTTTAGATTAGGGAACATGTGTTGGTTAATAAGTGTTCAACTATTAGTGAATTAGTAATGATCAAGATGTCACTTTAGTATGGGGAACATATTCTAAGTAACAAAGACTTAATTTAGAGTTATTTGGACACTATTAATATTTGTAGTTTTGTGTTTTGTTATGTTCATTAAGTGGTATTAAGGGAAAATAACTATTCTTGGGGTACTACCACCTCATTAAGTCCATACTAAGCAAAGCATATTGAGATCGTAATTCATATACAACAACTTCCTTACTTAATACTAATAGGCAATAATTCTGAGGTTATTGAGGGAAGACTCTTAGTTCATGGCTTACTGGTTGTATAATAAGGCCATGCAGAACAAGGCATTAATAAGTACTTAATAATGACTAACTAAGAGCCAATGTGTTACTAATTTGCATGTTAATATGCAACTAAGTAATGGTGAATAGGTGTACCTTAAAATAAAGTGTTGCCGAAATTTCTTATCCTTTAAAGACGCAGAAAAAAATATACGTGCCTTCGTTACTTCTAGATTGGATTACTGCAATTTCTTATTATCGGGTTGTTCGAGCTCCTCTGTTAGGACTCTACAATTAGTTCAGAATGCAACTGCCCGCTTACTGACTCGAACTGGGAGGAGAGAGCACACTTCTCCTGTCGTAGCATCCCTACATTGGCTCCCGATTAAATCTAGAATACAATTCTAAATCCTTATAATTTCATTTAAAGCTCTTCACTGTAAGGCTCCATCTTACATCGAAGATCTCATTGAAGTGCATCACCCTCCCAGGGCACTTCAATCCGAGGATTCAGGATTTCTGGTGATCCATTGGGTTTTTAAGAGTAGAACAGGAGGCAGAAGCTCCAGCTATCTGGCCCCTTTACTCTGGAACGATCTCCCGGCCTCGGTCCGGGGGCAGACACCTTTAGCTTATTTAAAAGTAGACTAAAAACCCTCCTCTTTGATACAGCCTGCAATTAGAACTAACACATACCTCAGTATATATCCTGCTATAGGCCGAGGCTGCTGAGGGTATTTTTCCCGTGTCTCTCCCGTAAAAGGGAGATATTCTGGAGCTTCTGTCACTTCTCTTTCTTTATCTTTCTATGCTTTTGTAATTTACTACTACTGTTAAATCACACTCTTTGTTTGCAAGATAGTGCCGCTGTCTTTGTGCTTCTTTTCCACAGGTGGGGAACATGCATGGAAACAGGAAATCCAAAGGCTTGGAAATCCCACCCCCACTTCAGCAACAGCTCACTATGGACATGAAAGCTCAATCTGGCCTATCTGCCACTCTCTCTCTGTCTCTTTTCCTTAAGCTATCTCTATCCCCAGGGTTTTTCTTTTTCCCAACCAACAGGTCAAGGTGGATGACCGCCCTCCAGAGCCTGGGTCCTGCCTGGAGTTTCTTCCTCAATGAGGGACTTTTTCCCCACCACCGCTTTCCCCATCACCGCTTATGCTTGCTCTGGAGGGCACTGTTGGCTTTCTGTCTGTTAAGCGCTTGTAAATATCTCGAGATGTGATTAAGCGCTATATAAATACAATTTTATTGATTGATTGATTGATTGCAGTAGCTGCTGTAACTACAACAGCCTGTTGCTATCTCCCATTAAATCCTGAACAATGACCAATCATAACTGATAATAAGTCACCACATGTTCAGGAATACCATGAGAGACCACATGTGAGTTTGAATTAATCAGGTCCCCACAGTTAATTTGTTGTGCCAATTAATATACAGGTGCTGGTCATATAATTAGAATATCATCAAAAAGTTGATTTATTTCAGTAATTCCTGTCACGGCTTGCGGGATATGGACCCAAATGCAGGACACCAAAAGTGAATCTTCCATCCATGATTAAATGACAAACACAAAAAATTCTCCAGACAGAACAAATCACAAAATTAGGACAGACTAACAAGAATCAAACTTGAGAAAACGAGCCAGCAACAGGCTGTGACAAAAACCACCTTGAATCTGCTCCTGTTCCTGCACCCCACCTCGAGTCTGCTTCTGCACTTGGATCCCACCAAATTCCAGAACCTGTTCCTGACCCTGGGCCTGGACTCCATTTGGTTCGGGGGCACGACCCTAACCCCATAGATTTTTTATGGGGTTATGGTCAGGCGAGTTTGCTGGCCAATTAAGAACAGGGATACCACGGTCCTTAAACCAGGTACTAGTAGCTTTGGCACAGTGTGCAGGTGCCAAGTCCTGTTAGAAAATGAAATCTGCATCTCCATAAAGTTGCTCAGCAGCAGGAAGCATGAAGTGCTATAAACCTTCCTGGTAGACGGCTGCTTGACCTTGGACCTCAGAAACACAGTGGACCACCACCAGCAGATGACATGGCACCCCAAACCATCACTGACTGTGGAAACTCTACACTGGACCTCAAGCAATGTGGATTCTGTGCCTCTCCTCTCTTCCTCCAGACTCTGGGACCTTGATTTCCAAAGGAAATGCAAAATTTACTTTCATCAGAGAACATAGCTTTTGACCACTCAGCAGTAGAACAATCCTTTTTGTCTTTATCCCAGGCAAGACGCTTCTGACGCTGTCTCTTGTTCAAGAGTGGCTTGACACAAGGAATGCGACAGCTGAAACCCATGTCTTGCATACGTCTGTGCGTGATGGTTCTTGAAGCACTGACTCCAGCTGCAGTCCACTCTTTGTGAATCTCCCCCATATTTTTGAATGGTTTTTGTTTCACAATGCTCTCCAGGGTACAGTTATCCCTATTGCTTGTAAACTTTTTTCTACATCTTTTCCTTCCCTTTGCCTCTCCATTAATGTGTGTGGACACAGAGCTCTGTGAACAGCCAGCTTCTTTAACAATGACCTTTTGTGTCTTGCCTTCCTTGTGCAAGGTGTCAATGGTCGTCTTTTGGACAACTGTCAAGTCAGCAGTCTTCCCCTTGACTGTGTAGCCTACAGAACTAGACTGAGAGACCATTTAAAGGCCTTTGCAGGTGTTTTGAGTTAATTAGCTGATTAGAGTGTGGCACCAGGTGTCTTTAATATTGAACCTTTTCACAATATTCTAATTTTCTGAGATACTGAATTTGGGGTTTTCATCAGTTGTCAGTTATAATCATCAAAATTAAAATAAATAAACACTTGAAATAATCAGTGTGTGTGGAATGAATGTATACATTATACACATTTCACTTTTTGAAAGGAATTACTGAAATAAATAAACTTTTTGATGATATTCTAATTATATGACCAGCACCTGTACAATTCACCTATGCACACACATGTTCATATATGATGCTTTTCAGTCCACTCTTGGTGCTAACTGATAATCAAGAGAAGATGTGAAGCTTGAGTTGCACGGTGAGTTGTGAGGTATATGGAGGTGCATTTGGGTTTTCTGGGTGGTCAGATTTACAACAACTCTCACTGTTGTGTTTGACAGTCTGTTTTTGTGTGTGTGAACGGTGGCACATAGGTTAACAGCAGACACGCCAATACTGTTTACACATGCAAAATTTTCACATTCTGATAGGCAATGATATCACAACTCTTAATGGTGCTCTTCCTCTTTTATGTTATATCTATGCATGAGCGTGTGACTCACTTTGTGTGTTAGGGAGGGAGGGTGAGAGAGAGAGATAAAGATTTGATTCTTTTTTTAAAATCACATTTATTCATAAACTCGATATTACAAGATAGTTACGTTGGCACAAAATCCCAAAGAGATTCACGCAAACAGGAACTCTCACTTCAAAAACACATGACAGTGGTACCCCTACTTACGAAATGATTTGGTTCTGGAAGAAATTTCGTAAGTAGAAAATTTCGTAACAGATGTGTTTTCCATGCAAATGCCCTAATCCGTTCCAAGTCCTCCAAAACAACAGAGTGAACAACTGTCCTCCTTTTGAACTTCTCCAACCACACACGCGATGCCTTAAACTCCTTAAACTTCCTTTTGTTTTAATAACCTGGCGATTGTAGATGCATTACTGCCGTATTCTTTGGCGAGATCAACCAAATGCATCCCTTTTTCATGCTTTTCTAATATCTCTTGCTTTGTTTGTATGGACAAAATAACTCTTCGTCTTTTCTTTTCCTCTTTTCTCCGTCACTTTCTTGGGGTCCATAGCAAATACTCAAAAAGTTAATATATTTGCGTAAAACTATCAGAACACATCATTGGTCAAGGGACGAATGACGAGGACGCTGCATAGACACCTATGTAGCTACACACAGAGGTCCCTCTTAGCCAATGGGATGCCAGGATGCTAGGTAATAGCCAATGGCAGAGCAGCTATAAGAACATTGTGTTCAGGAACCTTTGGGCGCTGCGAGTATCAGCCCATATTGTATTTTTACCTTTTTTTTTTCCTGTTGAGGCGTTTCGTAAGTAGAACATTTCGTATGAAGAGACATTCGTAAGTAGAGGTACCACTGTATATGAAATGTATGTGAGAGAGAGAGCGAGAGAGACTCTCTCTCCCAGCATACTTATGAGGCGCCTCGCTACGTGCCCAGATTTAAAAGCAGCTACGCGCCACTGCACAAGAAGGTAATTGGTTTCACATGTGATGGAGGAAGAAACCCATGACTGTCTTCGTTTATTTTTTAGAACTTAACACATTATCGCAGACTAATACTAATCACCACCTTTGGAGACATGACTAAACTCCTGATATTTGGTGATTGTAGGCAATAAACCTTACGCTGCCTGTCTTATATAGGTGTCACTGAAGTTAGATTATCCCTCAGAGGTAATTACAGTTTGACATTTACGTTTGTAATTTTTACAGAGAAATCAGGAAAAGGTTGCAAGAAACTGTCTTCTTTCGATCACGCGAAGTCCCACGGGGAGTCCTGTAGGCTATTACTCTGATATTTGAATCTGGCTGTCTTTGACATTTGTAAGATGCAGACACGACATTTTAGAAATACTGAAAGTTCCCGAAAATGAGAGTTGTTGTTTTTTTTTAAATTTTATTTTATCCCGGAGGTTTGTGACACACTAATGGAATCGGGAGCGGCTCCCGATTCAACATCACCCGTGCCAGACTGAGTTACCGCCTCCCCCTCACCCCTCTCTCTCCCCCATCAGCCCGCCTCCGTCTCTCGTCCCTCCTCTTGCACACACACCCCCACCCCCCTCTGTATTTTTCTCCCTCCTGGAACGCACGGACCTTCGCCGCTGGCCGGGTTTAACACCATTGCTTTCTCTGTCTGTGCAGCTGGAAAACTGCGCGTTAAACTGCACACTGTCTCATCCTCCTTGTCAGACCGACACTTCCATCAAGGTAAGATAAGTCAAACCTCAACGTCCTGATTCCAAGCTGGGAACAATGTGCGCACTGGAGGCACGCATAATACTTAAACTCCTGTCGCTGTATGAAATGTTTGTCAGATTGTTGTTGAGGGTTCACGACTGAGGCACTAAAGACAGAGAAGTGTATACTGCTCAGAGAGGGGTAAAAAGAAATAGAAGTAAAATAAAGCACAGAAAGAAGACACATAAGGCAAGCTAAGAGAAAAAAAATCGCTTCATTTATTTTATGATAGTCAAAGATCATTATAATTATCATTGTCAGTATGACTATTCGGATAGACCGCAACGACTCTCCGGTTTGTAATGAGTGCCTGCTGACCAGGAGACAGAAGACATCCTGGAGCGGTGACGTGGTGCTGAAGTTGATCGGTGTCAAACTGCTTGTGTCTGCAGCGGCGTTGTGCGCATGGGTTTGTGCGTGCTTCTTTGTGTCTGTATGCACTGCCATAACCATATAATTTCGGGGTTTTACTTAACAGACATGTGCAGAGACAGTGTACAGCAGTGATGACTGACAAAAAAAAAAGGATTCGCACGCATTTTACGCGCGCACACGAGTGTCCTTGCTCGAGTTATCAATATTTCCATACATTTCCACACAAAAGTACTTGTCTCCATAGATTTTGCATTAATAGGGATGGAGGGAAAGTGAGGAAGGATAACTCTTCCATTTTAATCCCGCAATAAAAATCTTATTCAGTAGCAGCAGAGTCCGTGGTGTTACGGAGAGGTAAAGGAGAACAGAAAAGAGACGGACAAGTAGAGGGGGATGGAGGGCAGATGACAAAGTGGCCAAGGGGGAGACAGAGCGATGAAAGGGGGCCTGAGAGAGATGAGAAGAGGGAAGGGAAATGGCGTCCTACACCGACGCCTTCTGACAGTCGTTTGATTTATCGCCTCACCGATGCGAGCTGGCGCACAGAATTGCGGGTCCCCACTACTCGCCGTTATCTCACCAGTTGATCAGGATTATCTTGGATTGACGGTAGTCAATCCATCTAACCAAAAGTACCACACCATAACACAGATAGAAAGCTGTGTCGATCCTCACTCCTATCTCCTGTGTGATATCACCGGGCGGCCAAACGGGTAAAACACATTTCCAGATGTGCCGGCTGGTTGCTGCCGTAAAAGCAATCACGGCTGACGTAATGTGCGGGCCAATGGACATCCAGCAGTGATATGTTGTGAGCCCAATTAGATTCCCTCCCTACCTCCGAATTGTTTAGCAAGTTGATTAATTCACTTTTGCATCACATTGTAATTTTGAAAGCCTGACTAATATGACTTTGCAGTGCCTTGCTAGGATATTGGAGGTAAGAGCTGCGTTCCAGACTTGGAAAGGAAACCACATTTTATTACATTTGTAGCAAAAAATCATTACAAGGCACTTTTAATTAAATACTGTATATCGACAACACAAAATATTCTAAATGCATTTTAATGGTGGATGGAGTATTTCCACCTTGCTCGTCTTTCATTACTTTAAAATAGACTACAGTATTAGGAAACGGTCCTACAGAAGCATTCATAAATCTTCTCTGGGGCAACAGGTGAACAGGCAGCACAGGTGTAGATGCTACGGAAACGACGACTTAGTGATACAAATAAATAATGACAGGGATCAATGTACAACTAGAAATTATTTTTATGTATTTGCATTAAGTGTGGGTTTGTTTGTGTCTTTTACACACTTCAGTGATGGCTTTTAATCATGAAAAAGGTATGAGCAGTAGAAGAATATGGAGTTCTTAAGGGGTAAAATAAGCCATTGAAAAGGTGAAATCGGGAGACATATGAATAAAAAGATAGGATAAAAAAAGACAAAACAAAATAGAGGAGAATGAAAAAGAAACTCTTGATAGATGAAGACTGAAGGGACCAGAGGAGACAATACAGATGCTGACTGTTGTGTTTTCAGATCTCAAAAAGCTAAATTTCATACTCATTGAGCCATATTTCCAAATAATTTAACAAAGCTGAATAAATGCTTACATTTATGAATTTAATATGCACCCTGAGACTGAAAGCTGTGATTTTAAAAAAAAGGACATAGAGGGAAAATGAAAGTTTATGATGGTGAATGTTTCTGCACTGTGGCTGCATGTTGCCTTAATACTGGACAACTGGTGAGTATAGTTCATCACTGCCCAGCTCACTATAGTTGTGGTATGTGTACTAGTGGTCATATGCATTTCCACTGGAGCAGCAGGAATTGTGATGATTCAAGGAGTTAATGGAGTGTCATTTAACATAAGCGGTTGAGCAGAAAGAATGCGACATGTAAAAAAAAAAGTCACCCTATGTCCTATATTTGCGTCTGTTCCATAAATGTCATTGGTTATAGTCGTGCCTTTTTTCCATCGGTGGCACTTTTTTTCCCAGAGGTCAGTGGTGTTCTACTAGTCATATGGACATCAAGAAAAACTGAGGTCCACATTTGGACTTGGATGGTGTTTGCTTTATTATCAGTAGAGTTGCTCAAATGAGATTCATCTGCACGTAACTTTAATTAGTCTGCAAAATGATATGTATTTTAAATAAACCACTAAATTATGAATAGTAAAGAAAGGCTGATGAAGTAAGGCACACAAAATGTTCAGTGAAAAGAATAATAAATTCTAGTCTTATCTCAGGTAATATTCACAGAGGTGACTTATATTCTATTCGGAATCATGATGGACAAGTGTGTGAGCTTTAGTGTTCCGAATGTCCTGTCACAGTAATGTTAGTCGACTCAGTGTTATTTTTGTAGTACCAAATTACTATTACAAAAGTAATATAAAGGCACTTTCCTAGAAGAGCAGGTGTAGAACAACTCTTTATTTTAGAGACCCAACAATTCATCATGAGAGCACTTGGTGACAATGGCAAAAAAAAAAAAAAAAAAGCATGTTGAAAACACACCTGCAAAAACAAAACATGTAAAATATCTAAATGTCTATAGGGAACTCACACTGTTAAATAGTGTGAATAATTGTGTATCCAATGTGGATTTTTGGTTTTAAATCGGCAGTGGCTCAGTGGTAGAGCATACAGTGGAGCGGGTCGTCCGATGATTCAAGATCGGCGGTTCGATTCCCGCTCCCGCCCAAAACCACCTGGAGTGTGAGCTGACAGTGGGAGGTGTCAGCTCACACTCCGGGGCACTGCCGAGGCGCCCTTGAGCAAGGCGCCTCCCACTTTACAAATTACTCATGAGGGGCGCATCATGACGGAGCTGCTCACCACCCTACTTCCCCTTGCATGCCTACAGGCCCCCTTGTGTGTGTGTGTGTGTGTGGGGGGGGGGTCAGATCAGTATATAAAATTTTTAAAAAATGAAAAAAAAATCTACCCAAAGTCCTGGGACTATTGGTAGTCTGTGTAGAGTTTGCATCTATTCCTTATCTGCTTGGGTTTCCTGAAGGTCTTCTGTGGATTCCTCCCACAATCAAAATGATGCAGCTGATAAATAATTTGTGACTGATTTGCTCTGATTAAGGTATGAATGTGACTGACAATTATTGTTTGTCTCTCCGAATGTTGGTCTTGTGAGAAACTAGAAGCGAGAAGATGTCTATCACGTTATGCAGTTCATTGCCACTTTTAGTCTTGTTAGCATCAGAAAAATTCATCAACCGAGATTAAATTTAAATATAGGTGATTAATCTCTGAAATTTATCATACCACTGTTGAATTTCCACAATATATGATAAATCTATCCAAAAAAATATAAATGCTAAAAAGTTTATGTATATATGAAAAAAACTTTTTGGAATTCATGAGACATAGAGGAAGCATACTGTACTAATAATCAAACTGTACTGTAGCTGGGGGGAGTATAGCATCATATTACACCATGAATGTCAAGTATGTGCCAATGTGTGAATTTTTTAAGTTGTACGTAAATAAATTACAAAAAAGGTCACCCAAATACAAAAATATAACACTTATCTGTACACTTATACTTACAGACGTACTATAAAGTCTCTAAATAGGGGTTACATAGGCTAGCTAAAGGTGGTACAGACAGTTCCAAAATGATAAACACAATATGTTCCGAGAGGCTGTTCGTAAGATGCCTTGTTCTTAACCATGTAAAGCCTAAACCATTAAATATTTGCCAGAAAATCCAATTCTTCAAAACTGGAGCCTTTATTTTTCCTTTTGAAAAAAAAAG
The DNA here is from genome assembly GCF_040054535.1 of Antennarius striatus. Classification (NCBI taxonomy): domain Eukaryota; kingdom Metazoa; phylum Chordata; class Actinopteri; order Lophiiformes; family Antennariidae; genus Antennarius; species Antennarius striatus. The sequence goes on along the minus strand of NC_090783.1, from coordinate 10,795,091 downwards.
AAAATCAAATATAAATTTCCCGATATGAGTTTGAATATGTATCATATTTGATACATTGGGTCACAATGCTCAAATATTATTTTTTCTTGAACAAAGAAAAGACAGTAAAACACTAACAAATACAAAAAAAATGTTAATCCCAAACATAAAAGTGCTACTACAATGCAGCAATTAGAAATCCACCAATGGGACTGGCATCGTGGAGGTGTGGAAGACATAACATCTCAGTTATTTTTACTTGTTTTGCTGTTCACAACCTTGTTATTTTACATGATGTTAGGCTTGAAAACAGTTTTTGTCCTTGTCCAGACAAAAATCTCACAGTACACATGGGCAAAGTGGTCTACGCAGGCTTGCATCTTTGCCGGTTGTCCCATGTTGGGAAGTGCTCGAGGCCATCCTTTCTCACATCCAGGGACACCTCAGTGATTTTCCTCCTCCATTCCTCTACTGTCAGGTTTGACCAGTCGATCGTGATCATTGTAGTGACCACCCCTTGTCTTGTAGGTAAATTACTGTCGCCGTTAGATATCAGTGCACTGCGTAAATGTAATTAAATACAGTAATCCCTCGCTTATATGCGCTTGAAGATGCACAGCTTCACTACATTTTTAGTAGGTAGTCATGTGATACCGTATGCACATGCTATTGGCCGACAGCTTTCATGTGTGTGCTGCGTTCTGAGACTCATGTTTCCACCTGCAACTTGTCTTTAATACAGAAGTGTTTCAAACAGTCTATAAGAGTGTGGGAAAAGGTTATACAGATAACCATCCATTTTCTGCTGCTGTATCGGCCGTAGCGCGTCACGGGGAGCTGGAGCCTAGCCCCGCTGGCATAGGGCGTGAGGCGGGGGACACTCACTCCTACGGGCAATTTGGGACCGGTGGGAGGAAGCCGGAGAACCTGGAGAGAACCCATGCAGACATAGAAAGAGCATGCAAACTCTGCATAGACTGGGACTCAAACCCGAGACCACCGTGTTGTGAGGCGACAGCGCTACCAACTGCGCCACCGTGTCACCCTGGTAATACAGATATAAAGTAGTTTAATATTAGTATGGGAAGGATTCATTAACATTTAAATTACCGTAAATATTACCATGAGAGTGTGCTATTCTGTGCAGCAGAACAGCACACTCTCACGAACAAAAAAATCAGGAAGAGGATGAGGGAAGTGAAAGAGAAGTGGATCACAGAGCAGTGTGAGAAGGATATGACACGGCAACAGTAGAGCAGCTTACGCCACATTAAAGAAACTGACAAAGACGCAACAACCTAAAGCTACAATAATTGAAGACAAGAATGGATCTCTACTAACTGAAAAAGCCGCGGTAACCAAGAGATGGACCGAATACTGTAAGGAACTTTACAACTTTGCAATAACACCAGACCCTAACATACTTATCAGCGTCACAAAGTCCAGCATCGAATGTGAAGACATGCCAATACTCCAAGCTGAAGTGGAAGAGGCAATTAGGAGTCTAAAAACCGGGAAATCACCAGTTATCAATAACATTCCTGCAGAACTTTGGAAATACGGAGGGCAAGAGTCAATTAAAGCACTGACTCACATTTGCCAAAGGATCTGGGAAACGAAGCAGTGGCCCAAAAAATGGACCCAATCTTTAATTATACCCATCCCCAAGAAAGGGAATTCGAGACAATGCCAAAATTATTGGACTATCAGCCTCATATGTCATGTGAGCAAAGTGTTGCTGCGGATCATCCTAAAAAGATTGAGGAGTAAGGCAGAGGAAGTTATTTCAGAGGAACAAGCGGGATTGAGACCAAGAAGAAGCACCACCGAGCAAATCTTTAACATCAGACTACTGATTGAGAAGCACCTTCAGCATCAACACAAATTATGTCACAGCTTTATTGACTTCAAAAAAGCCTTCGATCGTGTCTGGCATGATGGACTATGGCAGGTTATCCGAAACTACAATGTTGACAATAACCTTATACAGCTCATCCAATCACTTTACAGCCAATCATCCAGTGCAGTGCTTATAAGCAACACTATGGGTGAACCTTTTAAAACAACAGTAGGTGTCTGTCAGGGCTGTCTCCTCTCCCCTGTCTTATTTAACATATTGCTGGAGAACATCATGGCAGAAGCTCTTCAGGGGTTCCACTCCACCATAACCATCGGAGGAAGACCTATCTCCAACCTTCGCTTCGCAGATGACATTGACCTACTAGGAAAAAGTGAAGCTGAACTCCAGGAACTTACCACCAGACTGGAGCAGGTAGCGGGAGCATATGACATGGAGATAAGTAAGAAAAAAGCAAGATGCTGGTCAACAGCTACAACCATCCAACATTAACCAACATAACATTCAACGGGCAAATACTGGATCAATTAATCTATTGTATGCAAAGATAAGATTTTCCTCCAGGAACTATAGTATATTAAAAAAATAAATACTTAAAAACCACTGGCATGCTAATATTGTTGATACATGACACATGTAATGAGTAGTGAAGTAAAGAAAAGGACTGAGTGTTAAATTGTATTATTTTGTCAGTGTGGTTGACTGGTTGGACACCTGTGCACCTGTGAAGTGACAAACAATATTTCCCTGCATCTGCTATCCTCATTTTTACTTGTGTTGTTTCTATCAGCACAAATATGAGAACAAAGGAAAGAGAAAGAGATGGAGAGTAGGGAAGAGAATGATATTTCTACCATCAAGTCTCTCATTTGTTTCCAACAGTAACACAAGCAACACTTAGGGCAAATCCTATCAGCTCCCTAATGTTTAGTTTTTGTCATTATGAAATGCAAGACTGTGGCTGCTGGCAATAAGTTGGCAGAGAAAAACAATATTTGTCTGCCTTTTTAGATGAATGCAGAAAAAGAGAAGAACAGGGCCAAGGAAATAAGGAAGAGGGATGCCTCAAGGACAGAGGAAAATAGTTTAACCTCATAGAATTATCCGTGCAACAGTATTTAAAAACTGCTACAGGCCTCTAAAACTATACATGGCAATCTAAACACCAATAGTTCTCATATAAAGTATATCGTCAGACTGAGATGAGAAACGGTTTAAGACATTTGTGGCTCATTGACAGCAATAGTCCAGATGTGACTAGAGCTCATCATTTTGAACTTAAAAATTTTGAAATTCTGAAAATATTTAATGAATGATGTACAAAACTGGTGAGACCAGCGATGTTGTTTGGTCTAGAGACAGTGTCACTGAGGAAAAGACAGGAGACAGAGCTGGAGGTAGAAGAGGTGAGATGCTGAGGTTCTCTTTGGGAGTGACCAGGATGGATAGGATCAGGAATGAGTACATCAGAGGGACAACACATGGATATGAAGTCAGACAGGCCAGACTGAGATGGTTTGGACATGTCCAAAGGAGAGATAGTGAATATATTAGTACAAGGATGCTGAGTTTTGAACTGCCAGGCAGGATGCCTAGAGGAAGACGAAAGAGGAGGTTTATGGATGTAGTGAAAGAGGACATGAAGGTAGTTGGTTTGAGAGAGGAGGATGCATTAAACAGAGTTAGATGGAGGCAATTGATTCACTGTGGCGACCACTGAAGGGAAAAGCCGAAAGGAGAAGAAGATTTAATAAATCCAATGCCTCAAACTATATATCTTGCCGTTCAAACATTTGGCTTTGTTGCAGTGCTGTCATGTATGACTATGTGTTGCTGAATACCAGAGTGTGCTTCCCAAACTGACTTCTAATTGTTTTGAAATTGTTACTATGAATACAGATAACTACATATATTGAATTTGTTACTAAAATCACATTTTCTGATATAAACTGTATGTTCTCTATCAATGAGAGACTCTTTCTGCACACAGGTACATAATTCATACCCTTCTTGAATTTTACCATGCTGACAAATGAAGGGGATCATTCAAAAACAACACAACAGGTGTGCTGGTATGAGAAATCTGATTGGATATTTTCAGACGGCAGTCATGATTCATTAATCAGAAGGCATTTTATATAATGTATTTGCATTACTCCTACCCTTTCTGGGCTTGCACTAGGAGTTCGTATGACTAAGTCACTGTGGCTCACTGTAAAAGAATCGAGCAAGCCACAAAAAGCCACATTCTGTGTCCAAGACTGTGACGCAGTGCGTGAACAACCAACGTTCGTCATGGGGGGGCATGGGGTTGTTTTACTGCATTCAGTTTACCTACAAAAATACACTAAAGTCAACAGTTCAAGCTTAAGTATCTTTATTTCTATCCTACTTTTTACAGGTAAAAATATGAGATTCAACAATTGAAAACTTGCGTTCACTATGTGAAGATACAGTCATACAAAATATTACTCAGTGTTTACTTGCAAGTTTTACTAAGACTAGAAGACATTTTAACTTTGACCACCACCACCAACACCATTGGTATGCCATAGTTTAGTTGAGTTTTTTTTTTTTTTAATTCGATAACATGATTTTTCATTTAAATTTAAAAAGGCATGAAAAATAGCAAGCAAGTTGAATACACATTTAGATGCATCGCTGGTTATTCCTGTCGGTCATAGGGATCAAAAGTGTAAGACTACAAAAAAGTATTGATAATATCTTTCATTTACCTTCTGATCGGTCTGTCATCACTCCTACCCCCTCTAAGGATTCACCATTTGTTGTTCAATTAGAATTTTAACACAAACTCTACTATATAACACTGGATTCTTAAGTTCTTTCGATTGATTGTCCTCGTCTTGTCGTACACCAATTCGCGGGTTAGAATCTTTTTGTTTTTCATTGGACGAGAAGAGATCATGACCCAAGTGCATATTTTATGATCGGGAGCGTTCGGGCCACTTCAGCTATTTCCGTCGGCTATTTTCCGTCGGCCGCTATTTCCTTCGGCCTGCTTCGGCTATTTCCGTCGGCTGCTATTTCCATCGCCGCATGCCGATGGAAATAGCGGCGCTAGTGAGAGAAAAAGTTTGTTATCGCTCGGGTCCAAAAAAGTTGTAAGTTTTAGCCTTTTTTCCTAAAAATAAGACCACCACTATGGCTTCACAGGCTAAAAACCTTGTAGCAAATCTGGAATTTACTTCGCCTATGGCGACATGGCGAATGGCTAGCGCAAGCCCAGCCTTTCTGTACTACTGCGATGGGGTGTGGGGAAACACACATAAAAGTGGTTTACAACCTCTATTTTTGATCCAGAAAAGAGCCATAAGAATTATCAACAATGCTCATTATAGAGCTCATACAAAACAATTATTCATCAAATCTAAACTACTGAAAATATGCATGATGCCATGCATCATAAGCTATAGAACTGTTTAACTTTGGGGCGGCAGTGGCTCAGTGGTAGAGCATATGGTAGAGCAGGTCTTCCGATGATTCAAGATTGGGGGTTTAATTCCCGCTCTCGTCCAAAAACACCTGGAGTGTGAGCTGACAGTGGGAAGTGTTAGCTCACACTCCGGAGCCCTGCTGAGGCGCCCTTAAGCAAGGCGCCGCCCCCTTTACAAATTGCCCAGAAGGGGCGCACCATGAAGGAGCTGCCTGCCACTCTACCTCCCGTTGCATGCCTACAGGCCCCCATGTGTGTGTGTGTGTGTGTGTGTGTGTGTGTGTGTGCTACCGGAGCCTATACTCACTAAAATATATGCATACATTTGAACTACTAATGAGTGTGCCTTCTTAATTTTCCTTCGGGGATCAGAACAATGTATAAAATTTAAAAAAATTAAAAATATACTGTATATAAATTAAAAAAAAACATGTATAAAGAAGCCAATAATTGTTTACTACATAATATACTAGTACAAATTCAGCATAATGAATCCAGCTATCAATTTAGAGGAAACATTTTAAATTATCTTTTATGGTGTCAAACTATGGAACAAATTGGACAATGAACAATGAAGTCAGGAGCCTAGGAACTCTATCTGCCTTTAAAAAAACATTTAAAACTTGACTTTGCAAGGTTATAGTTCTGACGTAAATGATGGTTAACATCTTAGAATATTATGGCTTATTAAACTATGTGTTATGCCTTTGAAAAATATCACTGTAACCTTAGGGTAACAAATGAGACCATGGACTATGACTGCTTGACATGGGAAAGGAAAGGTTTCCATCACATGGAATGTACTATTAGAGGTCATTAACAAAATTTGAAGTTACTCCAAGAACTGATAAAGACGTGAGCAAACACGCACTTCTATTGGAACTGAATGGACAGTTTTCTTTTTCAGGTGTTGTTGTTGATGTTGCAAATGTGATGAAGGTGAAGTCTGCTGTGATAACATGTCCGGAAAGAAAACATTAACAAAAAAATAAATAAACAATAAATCATTGTTGAAAGAGAGGGAGACAAAGATAAAAAACACATAAGTTGAATATCTTTTGATGAGATAGATTTATGTCCACTGCCACATGCGCAAGACAGCTGCACTGACACTGGGGTGCAATCTTTGTTTCTTGTGTGGCTTTCAGGCAGAGCTGACAGTGCATTGGAGGTGTGTTGCTGTGCCACTTTATACATTTTTAGATAAGTGGTGATAACTATGTTTCAGGAAGCCCGTACGTCCATGCTGACACCATAACACAGCTAATGCCAATGACTGGTAGACAGCAAATCAGCAGCATATTTCATCCCTATATTCACACAACCATGTTTTGGGAAACTGCAGAACATTCATAGAAATAAATATAGATGTTGGTCACAATTCTGGGTAATAGAACAAAGTTGCTTTTCAATGAGAAATACAAAAAAACAAGGGTCAAGTGCTAGCATGTGGTGAATTTTCATCTTTGTGGGATGCTTCCAACCTAATATGGAACTGGAAAGAAAAATATGTCTCTGCACCCCAGGGAATGGATGAGGCCAGCATGTAACAGTTAATTTTTAAATTGTTACATTCATGAATTTCAGAACCAATAGAAATATTAGGCAAACTCACTTTATAAGGATACATCTCTTGCACAGGGACCGAAACAACAATAAAAGATAGATAAATGAAAAAAGAGGGTTAATAATACACAATAACCATGGACAAAAAATATGCTAACAATGCTAATAGAAAACTACATAGAAAAATAGCAGTTGTTGACTACAAAAAACTGATAAATACATATACAGAGCTGAGGTAAAACTAAAAAAGATAAAACAGATTTTGCTCAAATTGTTCCTTTTGAACCTGCAGCCACCAGAGCTTCAATAGCAGCTAAAAGCAAAACATTTCTTCAGAGGAATGTTCTACAAAGTGAGTCCCTACAGTTTCTTTCAGAATTTTACATTTTTTTAAAAAAATCATCCGAAAGCCCTTCTGGAGAGGGAATCACTTCTTACCAAACAGTAAAGATCACAGTATCCATCTCTTTTTCTTTCAGTAGCATTCAATTTCTATTCCTTTGTTCACATGTACTTAGCAGGGCAGTATCTTGGAATCTTTAAATATGTAGAGAATAACTTTTAGTGCATCAGCAGTGCTGTGTCTTGCAAAAAATGTTTTTTTGTACCAGAAATCTTAAAATATTCAAGCCGAAGGATCACATTGTATGCACCATGGATTCAAGCAGTTTTGGGGGTTTTTTTGTCTCAGACTAAGGGGTGATGATATACTGTGGAATGGCTCTTGCTGTGACAACACAACAAATGTGATGCTCCAGCAGAATCTCAGAGGAAATGTAGATTACATTCTACTATTCATGTGAGAGCTTCCCTACTGCTGCTATTTCACCATGTCTCTTTCACAATCTTGGTGTTTTTTATTTCTAGTGATTCTGTTTAACTAAGTGGATGGAGATAAGCTTTAACAATAAATAGTTATGAATTCTTGGGTAACATGTTTAGTTTCAATAAAATGACCTAACCAAAACTCATTCATCTTCTTAACCACTGTTTCTGTCACAGTTGGGTGTGGCAGTACTGCTGTGTGGCAGGGAGAGGCCAAGCTTGTGGGTGGAGCCACGGCTCCACACTTGTTACTTATCATCACACCTGAACTTGTTTTGGGCTATTGACCCTGAGGCTTTTTAAGCCTCGCTGAATGAGAGCTAGTTGCTGGTGCATTGCTCATGTTTGGTTCCTGGTAGTCTTTCCTGATTTTGAGTTCCTTGTCTGTCTGGAGAATTTTTAAGTTTGTTAATAAATCATGGATGACAGTTTTGCCATTAGTGTCCTGCATTTGGGTCCATACCCCGACATACGTGACAGAATGCACCAGCCTGAACTGGATCCAGCGGACACTGACTATCTTGCTGCCTTGACCAGCAGCAAGTCCTGGAATCCGGAACAGGCTGCCGAGTTGAGACAGAGGGGGAGAGACACCTGGGCATGGCTGGCAGCATATGCTGGAATTCCAGCTCCACCTTCTCTGCCAGACCTCGAGCCTGTTCCAGTGCCTGTTCTGGTCCCCGCATCCCGAACTCAGCCTGTTCTGGTCCCCACACCCGGATGCCAGCTTGCTCCCCAGTCGGAGTCTGCTCCTTTTCCTGCTCCCAAGTCTGCTCCTGTTCCTGTTCCCCAGTCTGCTCCTGTTCCTGCTCCCCAGTCTGCTCCTGTTCCTGCTCCCCAGTCTGCTCCTGTTCCTGCTCCCCAGTCTGCTCCTGTTCCTGCTCCCCAGTCTGCTCCTGTTCCTGCTCCCCAGCCTGCTCCTGCTCCTGATCCCCAGCCTGCTCCTGCTCCTGATCCCCAGCCTGCTCCTGATCCTGATCCCCAGCCTGCTCCTGATCCTGATCCCCAGCCTGCTCCTGCACCCCAGCCTGACCCTGATCCTGACCCTCCATGGGACCGTTTATGGGACGTCGGGGGACGTCCCTTGAGGGAGGGGTACTGTCACAGTTGGGTGTGGCAGTACTGCTGTGTGGCAGGGAGAGGCCAAGCTTGTAGGTGGAGCCACGGCTCCACACCTGTTACTTATCGTCACACCTGAACTTGTTTTGGGCTATTGACCCTGAGGCTTTTTAAGCCTCGCTGAATGAGAGCTAGTTGCTGGTGCGTTGCTCATGTTTGGTTCCTGGTAGTCTTTCCTGATTTTGAGTTTCTTGTCTGTCTGGAGAATTTTAAAGTTTGTTAATAAATCATGGATGACAGTTTTGCCATTGGTGTCCTGCATTTGGGTCCATACCCGACATACGTGACAGTTTCTGCATTTGTATTTGGTCCGAGGGTCTTCTTCTGTAGGGTCTGCCTTTTTGTCTTGCTGGTGGTTGCTGGTGCCTTTTATTTCGGACCCGGTTGCCATTCGGGGCTTTTTTGGTGGCCCCTGAATCATTATGGGGGGCGGCAGGGTGCCACAGTGGGTCGTGCTGTCGCCGGACAGCAAGGCGGTGCCTGGTTTGAGTCCCACTCTGTGCAGAGTTTGCATGTTCTCCCTGTGTCTGTGTGGTTTCTCTCAAGGTTCTCCTCATTCCTATCACCTCCAAAAACATGCACTTCAGTTGAATTGGCCAACCACAAATTGTCTGTAGGAACCATCTTGCTGTGAGGCACTCACTCATGCCTTTCTTTGCATTAAGACTTTTAATCCCTATGATTTGAGCTGATATGTCTTTAGAGACAAGGTATTTTATCTCTCTTACTTGTAAATGTTAAACTTATCATTATCATGTTGATAATTACAAATATGAAGATGTAAAAGTAAACATTCAAGTTATGATTAATAAGTAGCTTTTTTCTTGGTCAGTTAAATACAGTATTTTTCCGCATAGATTTTAGTGTAATAGTACAAAAAGCTCAAGAATTACAATATGTAATTAAAGCTTCATTCACTCAGTCTTTTGCTGGAACTTCTTTTGCCACTGTAATGTAACAGGCAATTACATTTTACATGATGAACACACTAAACATATATTTATATACAAAAAAATCTCCATTTTAACTCTAAAGCTGGTGGAAAATGAAGTGTTTATCCACCAGTTCTATTTTTTTATCAACCCCACTTTAGGTTGCAAATGTCTCAAAAGTCAAAAACATACTTGTCAAAAGAAGGAATCACTTGTAAAAAAAGAAAAAAATTCTAATTTATTCTAATATGGATTTTTTTTTCCATCTGCTGCCGTCCTGCTAAGTGAGGTCTGGCTGTGAAAGAGTAACCTTATCTCACAAATTACCGGTAAGTGTGCTTTTGTTCATCTCTGTGTGACGATAACTTGGGAACCATTTCCTTTACTACTGCTGCTAACTCTAATTTAGATGGAGAGGGATTTTCATCCTGCAGGGAGTCCAGGAAAGGATTGTAACAAATTACCTGTCAAATATTTCAAAAATCCAAAGCAGCATATAATCATTGCTGGTGACTAAAGTGTCCACATTTTAAATCCATTAATGTACCAGATAATAAACAGATCATAGCCACCTCAGGCGGTGTACATGAGATAGGAGACAGATGAGAGTGTTTGAGTCTAATGACAATATGGAAACCTATACATAGTTGATCATTTTCTTTTCTTTGTATCATAGGCTTATTAACATTTGAATTAGACAACCTCTTGTGATCTTAATTTGCAGCAGGTGTCCCCATTTGGTTGACTCCAGTCCATATCCAGAACACTAAAGATTTTCCTCTATACTGAGAAGTCCTGCACCATAATGGGATGAAGCATATACCTATCCTTAAGATTAATTCCTATTTTACACCCCCACCCCTATCTCTCTCTCCCTCTCATTTATTACACACATACATACAAGCCGCAGTATACACACAAAGACTCAGTAGACATACAGCAAATGTAGAGAACATAGACAGATTGACAGCCATGGGGTAGAAGTATTGGTGTTTTTGAACTGACAACTTCAGTTCACACTCCATATTGTGGCCCACACTGGACTTGAACTATCTACCAAACAGCCTCCTAGCCAAGTCCTTGTCGACTGAGTTACTACAACTCTTCACAGTGATAGCTTAGTGGATCCATATAGGCCTTACTGTTTTTGATTGTTTGATTTCTTGAATATGGTTACTGTTGAGACAATTTGAAATGGAAAAGTATTCTATTGTATTAGCAGAGGATGCACAGCCACAACTCAGTGCTGCTAATCAAAATTCACCTGAAGAATCATGACTGACAGCTGGATTGTTTACATTAGAGCCTTTGTAGTCTGAATGACCACTTTTTTTTTAATCAGGACGTTTTGTTAAGTGATTAGAAGAATAACAGTTTGTAGCTTTTTGTTTTCTGAATCTGTACTGTATAAACTTGTACTGTATATCTCAAAGCATATAGGAAAGCACAAGAAAGTAAATGCTGTTAAAGATTACAATAGTAATATACGAAAACAATGCTACTGCAAAACTGTAGATACTTTACTCAGTGAAATTGTGAACAGAACTTTTGCCTGACAGGAATTATCAGCCATATATGTAGTTATCAAAGTCTTTTAATCACAACAGACGAGGAAGGTTTGCATTTCAAATTTAGATAAATGACACTAATTTGCTTAGTACTTGTGTATTTTGTGTGTTGTTTCTCTCTTTTTTTCTTGCTGCAGCAGTAGTCAAATTTCACATCAAGGATCATTAAATTTTAATTCTTTCAAATCTAAGATCGATGTAACCTGAAATTGGACATTTCTGGCAAACCACTTAACTTTCTGTCACTTTTGTTTAAATGTAACCCTAATTACTAAAAGTGTTAAATCCTTGCATATTCAGAACACTCTGGATCTCATTCTGGGAAACACATGCTGCTCCACTGGGGGCAGAATTGAGTGTTCCCATACATAGTAAGATGACTAACTTCTTAACAGTCTTTGACATTCACTGACTGATTATAATCCAAAATCCATTTTATGGCTAGTTGGGAGTTGTGAAAGATAAAATTGAGAGTGCTTATTGTGAGATACATGGTATTCAGAAATTTTATAATAAATGTATGTTTTCTTCTTTCCTACATATGGTGCCTTGTTTTCATTGATGTACTTATTTTGAGAGTGCTTGTGGTAAATTATTATTAAATGATGTGGTCAACTATTGTTCTGGAAATGCCAAAGAGTTGACCTGCATATGCGCTTTGTATCCATCATGTAAAATAACAGCAAACTCTAATTCAGAAGAAGAAGACGACAAAGAAGAAGAAATGTATACACACACACACACACACACACACACACACACACACACACACACACACACACACACATACACAGAGCCTATAGGCATGCAACATATTTCGCGAAAGGTAGAGTGGTGGGAAGCTCCATCCTGGTGCACCCCAATGGACATTTTGTTGGGGGGACGGTGACTTGCTCAAGGGCACCCCGGCAGTGGTCAAGAGGTGAACTGGCACCTCCCAATGCCAGTTCACACTTCAAATATTTTTGGTCCACACAGGCCTGAAGCTGGCAATCCTCCAGTCCCCAGCTCAAGACTTAGTCAGCAAGTCAGCTGAGTTAAGCTGCAGCAATCCTCGCGACCCAGCATAAGCGTAATAAGTAGTAAAAAATGAATAAATTAATGAATGCATATGAAACCAAAGCTTGCAAGTTAAGTGTCATGTGAAAATGTGACACAATTATGCTGCCACAATCACCAGGAGCTTTAAGGGATCCATCCATCCATCCATCCATCTTGCACTGCTTATCCGGAATCGGGTCGCAGGGGCAGCAACTTCAAAGGGAGCCCCAAACTTCCCTGTCTCCGGCCATCCACTAGCTCTGACTGGGGGATCCCAAGGCGTTCCCAGGCCAGCGTTGAGATATAATTCCTCCACCTGGTCCTGGGTCACCCAGAGGTCTCCTCCCAGCTGGACGTGCCACAAACACCTCCCTAGGGAGGCGCCCCGGAGGTATCCGCACCAGATGCCCAAACCACCTGAACTGACTCCTTTCCACGCGAAGGAGCAGGGGTTCTACTCTGAGCCCCTTGCGAACAGCAGTGTTTCTCACCTTATCTCTAAGGGAGACACCAGCTATCCGCCTGAGAAAGCCCATTTCAGCCGCTTGTATCCGCAATCTCGTTCTTTCGGTCATGACCCATCGCTCATGACCATAGGTGAGGGTAGGAATGAAGATTGAACGGTAGATGGAGAGCTTTGTCTCTCGGCTTAGCTCCCTCTTTGTGACAACAGTGCGGTAAAGCGACTGCAATACCGCTCCTGCTGCCCCAATTCTCCGTCCAATCTCACGCTCCATTGTTCCCTCACTCATGAACAGGACTCCAAGATACTTAAACTCCTTCACTTGTGGAAGAACCTCATTCCCCAATCGGAGAAGGCAGTCCACCAGTTTCCTGCTGAGGACCATGCCTTCTCAGATTTGGAGGTGCTAATCCTCATCCCCGCTGCTTCACACTCGGCTGCAAACCGGACCAGTGAGTGCTGCAGGCCACAGGCCGATGACGCAAACAGGACCACATCATCTGCAAAAAGCAGCGATGCAATCCTCAGGCCACCAAACTGTAACCCCTCCTCACCTTGACTACGCCTCGATATCCTGTTCATGAAAATCACGAACAGAATTGGTGATAAAGCGCAGCCCTGGCGAAGGCCAACAGCTACTCGGAACAAGTCCGACTTACTGCCGAGAACCCGAACGCAGCTCTCACTTTGCGTACAGGGATTGGATGGCCCTGAGGAGAGGCCCCCTCAAACTCATACTCCCGCAGTACCTCCCACAGAATATCCCCGGGGACGCGATTGTATGCCTTCTCCAAGTCCACAAAACACATGTAGACTGGATGGGCATATTCCCATGCCCCCTCCCTTTTCCAGGGAGGCCGAGGAGTGTGATGCACCTGTAGTTGGCACACACCCTCTGGCCCCCCTTTTTAAAAAGAGAAACCACCACCCCAATCTGCCACTCTTTCGGTACTGTCCCAGACTTCCACACAATGTTAAAGAGGCGTGTCATCCATGACAGCCCCTCAACACCCAGAGCCTTCGGCATTTCTGGGCGAATCTCATCAACACCCGGGGCTTTGCCACCGTGAAGTTGTTTAACCACCTCGGTGACTTCGCCCCGAGAGATTGACTCTGATCCCTCATCATCCTCCAGCTCTGCTTCTGCAACAGAGGATGAGTCAGTTGGGGTAGTTTGATTCAGGAGTTCCTCAAAGTGTTCCTTCCACGACCGACAACCTCCTCAGTCGAAGTCAACAGTGTCCCATCTTTGCTGTATACAGCTTGGATGGTGCCCCGTTTCCCCCTTCTGAGGTGTTGGACAGTCTTCCAGAACAACTTTGGTGCCGTCCGATAGTGATTCTCCATGGCCTCTCCGAACTCTCCTCCCACACCCTCTGTTTTGCCTCCATCACAGCCGAGGCTGCAGTCCTTTTTGCCCGTCAGTACCCTGCAACTGCTTCAGAAGTCCCCAGGGACAACATGCCCCTGAAGGCTTCCTTCTTCAGTCGGACAGCTTCCCTGACCACCGGGGTCCACCACGGTGTTCGAGGGTTACCGCCCCTTGAGGAACCCAAGACCTTGCGACCACAGCTCTCAGCTGCAGCTTCAGCAATTGAAAATTTGAACATCGACCATTCAGGTTCAATGCCCCCAGCCTCCACAGGGATGCACGAGAAGCTCCTTCGGAGGTGTGAGTTGAAGGCCTCGCGGACAGAGTCCTCCTCCAGGCATTCCCAGTTCACCCGCACTACTCGTTTGGGCTTACCAGGTCTATCCAAAGGTTTCCTCCGCCAACGGACCCAACTCACCACCAGGTGGTGATCAGTTGACAGCTCTGCCCCTCTCTTCACCCAAGTGTCTAAAACACACGGTCGAAGGTCAGATGATACAATCACAAGATCAATCATTGACCTCCGACCCAGGGTGCTCTGGTACCATGTACACTTATGAGCATCCTTGTGTTTGAACATGGTGTTAGTTATGAACAATCCGTGACTAGCACAGAAGTCCAACAACATAACACCGCTCGGGTTCAGATCAGGGAGGCCATTCCTCCCAATCACGCCCCTCCAAGTTTCATTGTCAACGTGTGCATTGAAGTCCCCCAGAAGAACAATGGAGTCCCCTGCAGGGATCCTATCAAGGGCCCCATTTAGGGACCCCAAGAAGGCCGAATACCCTGAACTGATATTTGGTACGTACGCACAAATAACAGTCAGAGTTTTCCCTCCCACAGCCTTAAGGCGTAGGGAGGCGACCCTCTCATCCACCGGGGTAAACTCCAACACACCGGGGTAAACTCAGCCGGGGGCTTGTGAGTATCCCTAACCCACCCTGCGCCTCACGGGCGCAGGGTGTCCTCTGGGCAGGGTCACATTTTTCCCTTTTCCGTTTTTCATGGGATCTTATGGAACCATTCTTTGTCTGGCCCTTCACCTGAGACCTGTTTGCCTCGGGTGACCCTACCAGGAGTACAAGACTCCCGACAACATAGCTCCCAGGATCCTTAGGGCACACAAACCTCTCCACCACGATAAGGTGATGGTTCCTTGGAGAGGAGCTGTAAGGTAGTCAACATCAAAAAATGAAAAAAGCAAACAAACAGGAAATGCTGGGTTTCTGCTGTCTGCATGTGTGTGTGCGTTTCTATTAAAGTGAAGCAAAATCTAAAACAAGAAGGCGACCAGTCATTCTGACAATTAGAGAGAAATTAAGTGTACAATAGTGTGTAAAAATAAAAATTAAGGTCTAAGTGGATATCATTATATTGCATCCATATCTTTAGGTCATGTTTCCAAACATTGGCTGGCTATCGGTTACCGCAACAGCTTTTGTTACGTTTCTAGATTTTAGAACCCAGACCTTTACCATAGAGATATGGTAAAATGGAACTTTTAAGTTGCGGCAGTAGCTTAGTCATGGACTTAGTAGCTAAGTCATGGACTTGGGACCGGAAGGCTGTCGGTTCAAGAGCCGTGTGGAGCAAAACATTTTGTAGTGTGAACTGACAGTGGGAGGTGTCAGTTCAACGTTTAAGCACTGGCACAGAGCCCTTGTGCAAAATCCCCTTTATAAGTTGCTCATCAGAGGCGCAACATGATGCTGCCTGCCACTCTACCTCCCCGTCACCTGCATGCCTACAGGCCCTTTATGTGTGTTACGGCCCTTTATGCTACATGCATGCAACTACTAACCAGAATGTGTACAGTAGACTGCTAATTTCAATACGGGGATCAATAGAGTTAGTAAACAAAACAAAAAAGATAGTAGGCACATGGTCATAATGTCATGGTATGTGGAATCTATCTAAAGACAATTAGATCCAAGCTTTTTAAATTCAGACAAGGACAAGTCAAAGTCACCTTGAATGATGGAATGTAATTTACATTTTCATCATCACTGATGTTTAATTAATTTGGCCTTTTTGCTGGAAAAGAAAGGAAAAGGAGGAGAAAAGAATGGTTTGAGTGTGTGTGTGTGTTAGTTGTAATCTTTTAACTTTATTACCACAGACAAGAACAACAAAATAAGAAAGAGAGAGAGAGAGAGAGAGAGAGAGAGAGAGAGAGAGAGAGAGAGAGAGAGAGAGAGAGAGAGAGAGAGAGAGAGAGAGAAAGGGAGAAGCTGAATGGCAGCTTAGCCAGCATTTGCTATAGTCTATGTGTGTTTGGTGTTGACATTGGAGTTCATCAATTTAAAACATTTATTAAATAGCAGGACATATTTTGAGTTTGACTTCCATTCTCTGACCTCACCACTCCTCACAGGTATGTTTAAAAGGTTATATTAGGGAGAACAACTCTTGTGGATTTACATACAGTGGTGGGCTGAAAGTGAAGCAGGAAGTGCACATGGATCAGCAGCAGCATTTATAGACAGAGGAAGTGATGGGAGTAGGAACATAAATTAACTGCCAATTGGAAAGCGTGTTGCTAATGTCTGAGGAACATAAGACATGCCATGTGCGTAGTATGTGTATTGCAGCGTGTGCTTAAGTTTTTGCATGAACTAGCTTCACAAGCTACTATCCATTAAATGGAAGCCCATATCTACTTTTGTAGTTTTTATTTGTAAATTTGCTGACACAGCAGGACTTCACACTCATATCAGGTTCTTGCAACATCACCTGTTTCATCCAACATTTTCTGTGATAATTTCACTATTCTAGTTTTTTAAGCTCTATTTTTAGCTCTCTAGGTCAACTTCATACTATTTTTTGTTTTTTTGTTTTTGAAGCGTGTAGCTGAGCTTTCATTCCAGTGACTTGTCAAGTGTGTCTGTGGAGTGTTTATCAGACCAAAAGAGTTGCCTGTCATTTACTTAAAAGCTAAATCCATCATCCAAAAATAAGCTAAAGTCTGTCAACCACTGCGAAATGACACACAAGAAAGAAAACTGCTTTTTATAAGGAAATCATCTGACAGAGAAATCATCTGACAGAGCTTTCTTCTTGAGCTGCCACTCAAGACGAAATATGATGTATGAATGATGTATGAGAGCTATAAGGGAGTTGAGTATGTTCTTTTCATCTTATCATGATTAAAACAAAAACTGCAATCAATGAAGGACTCCATCAAGGACTCCATAGACATTACGGTGGACACCCACCAATATGCCTATAGGAGGAACTGCTCCACCGACGATGCCATCTCCTCTGTGGTCCACACATCCCTCACCCACCTGGAGAGCAAAGACTCTTACATCCGCCTGCTCTTCCTGGATTTCACCTCCGCATTCAACCCCATCATCCCCCAGACCCCGGTGCAGAAACTGTTAGAGCTGGGACTGTCTGCCACCACAGGGAACTGGGTCCTGGACTTCCTGGCAGACAGATCGCAGACTGTCAGGGTCAACTACACGGTCTCCTCCCCCATCACCCTCAGCACCAGCTCCCCACAGGGTTGCGTGCTCAGCCCCCTCCAGTTCACCCTACTGACGTATGACTGCTCAGCAAAACACCCGAGCTGTCATATCGTAAAGTTCGCAGACGACACAGTAGTGGTGGGACGCATCCACAACAACGATGAGTCCAGATAGAGAGGAGGTGGAGCACCTGGTGCACTGGTACAAACGCAACAAACTCTGCATCAACGTGGGGAAGACCAAGGAGATGATGGTGGACTTCAGGAGGAAGAGACACTCCCCTCCCCCCCTGCACATCGGAGGAGCAGCTGTGGAGGTGGTCTCCAGCTACAGGTACTTGGGGGTTCAACTCACTGAGGACCTGGAGCTGTAACACCTCCTACCTGCTCAGGAATGCCCACCAGCGGCTCTACTTCCTTAGAAAGCTGAGGCTTGCTGGACTGGGGGGTCCCGTCCTGAAGGCTTTCTACAGGTGGAGAGCATCCTCACCACCAGCATCACTGTGTGGCACGGCAGCTGCTCTGCAGCAGACAGGAAAGCTCTGTAGAGGGTGGTGAAGGCTGCACAGAGGACTGTAGGGGGTGGCCTACCTATCACCACAGAAATCTACACAAGTAGGTGTAGAAAGAGGGCCACCCACATCATGAGAGACCCCTCCCACCCAGCACACAGTCTGTTCCAACCCCTCCCCTCACGCAGGAGACTACGGAGCTTCCGGAGCAGGACCACCAGGCTGAGGAACAACTTCTTCCCAGAGGCTGTTAGACAGATGAACTCCTGTGGTGCTCTGTAGTCACCCTCACGACACCCCGAGTGTCACCACAGACACACAGGGATCTGGTGCAATATGGTGCTTCATCAGGTGCAATGGATGGAGCACCCACATACTTACCCACATACAGCTGCTACACTGTAAATATACTTTGCTGTTTGAACACTTTTCAATTTACACTTACTATTCTTAACTTTTCTCTGTTCTCCTATTTATCTTACATTTTTAACCTATCTTTTCTTAACTTATCTTATTTATCTTATTTAATCTTATTTATCTTATTTATCAACCGGGCTTACTTGGACCTCCAGAGACATATTTCGTACTGTCATATTTAAACGTGTGTCAGCATGACAATAAAAAACTCTGATTCTCTGATTCTCTGATGAAAAAAACGTTATTATATAATATAGAACTCATTGTAGCTTTGCACATTATCATTAATCCTCAATCATGTTTCATTGTTCATACCAAAACGGTCTCAATTGGTAGAAAAGTGAATGTCAGACAAAAGTATGGCAATTAACTCATCAGTCCTCCCAATATATTTGGGTGACAGACACATTGCCTTAAAGCATTTACAAATTTTACTGTACATAATTTCAGATGTTCTAAGTATAGATTTACCTTGCTAATTTGTATTTGTATTATGTCATGTTTCCTGACACTGATTTTTTTGTCAGGAAAATTTTAAATATGTCTCTGGAGGTCCAAGTAAGCCCGGTTGATAAATAAGATAAATAAGATTAAATAAGATAAATAAGATAAGTTAAGAAAAGATAGGTTAAAAATGTCAGATAAATAGGAGAACAGAGAAAAGTTAAGAATAGTAAGTGTAAATTGAAAAGTGTCTAAAGCAAAATCTATTTACAGTGTAGCAGCTTAAGTATGTGGGTGCTCCATCTATTGCACCTGATGAAGCCCCATATTGCAGCAAATCCCCGTGTGTCTGTGGTGACACTCGGGGCGTCGTGAGGGTGACTACAGAGCGCCACAGGAGTTCAGCTGTCTAACAGCCTCTGGGAAGATTTCTATGGTGGTAGGTAGGCCACCCCTTACAGTCCTCTGTGCAGCCTTCACCACCCTCTGCAGAGCTTTCCTGTCTGCTGCAGAGCAGCTGCCGTGCCACACAGTGATGCTGGTGGTGAGGATGCTCTCCACCGCTGCCCTGTAAAAGGCCTTCAGGACGGGACCCCCCAGTCCAGCACGCCTCAGCTTCCTGAGGAAGTAGAGCCGCTGGTGGGCATTCCTGAGCAGGTAGGAGGTGTTACAGCTCCAGGTGAGGTCCTCAGTGAGTTGAACCCCCAAGTACCTGTAGCTGGAGACCACCTCCACAGCTGCTCCTCCGATGTGCAGGGGGGGAGGGGAGTGTCTCTTCCTCCTTAAGTCCACCGCCATCTCCTTGTTCTTCCCCACGTTGATGCAGAGGTTGTTGTGTCTGTACCAGTGCACCAGGTGCTCCACCTCCTCTCTGTATTTGGACTCATCGTTGTTCTGGATGCGTACCACCACTACTGTGTTGCCTGCGAACTTTACGATATGACAGCTTGGGTGTTTTGCTGAGCAGTCATACGTCAGTAGGGTGAACTGGAGGGGGCTGAGCACACAGCCCTGTGGGGAGCTGGTGCTGAGGTTGATGGGGGAGGAGAATGTGTTGTTGATCCTGACAGTCTGTGATCTGTCTGCCAGGAAGTCCAGGACCCAGTTCCCTGTGGTGGCAGACAGTCCCAGCTCTGACAGTTTCTGCACCAGGGTCTGTGGGATGATGGTGTTGAACGCGGAGGTGAAATCCAGGAAGAGCAGGCGGATATAGGAGTCCTTGCTCTCCAGGTGGGTGAGGGATGTGTGAACCACAGAGGAGATGGCGTCGTCGGTGGACCGGATCCTCCTGTAGGCATATTGGTGGGGGTCCACTGTAATGTCTATGGAGTCTTTATGTGTGCCATGACCAGCTTCTCAAAGCACTTCATGACTATCGGGATGAGGGCCACCAGCCGATAGTCATTCAGCTCCTTCACCGAGTGGCCTTTGGGGACCGGGAGGATGGTGGCGGACTTCAGGCAGCTGGGGACCGTTGCTAGCTGCAGTGAGGTGTTAAAGATGTCTGTTAGCACCTCTGCTAGCTGGTGGGAACAGTCCTTCAGCACTCTCCCTGGGACGCCGTCGGGGCCTGCAGCCTTTGCGAGGATTGATGTTTTGCAAGGTCCTCCTTACATCCTCTGTGGTCACATTGAGGGGCGTGTCGTCGGGGGGGGGGTGTTAGTTTGGTGCTTGGGGGGGTGTTGGGGTCCTCAAAGCGGGCATGACATTTATTGAGGGCATCTACTACTAGGGAGGGGTCATTCCTGGTGTTAGCAATGCACCTGATGCCCTTCCACATGCTCAGTGGGTCCCCTGAGGTCAGGTGACCCTGGATCTTTTGAGGATTTGGCCTCCTTTATTCCCTTATCCAGAGCCCTCCTCGCTGCCCTTAGTGCCCCTGCCTCCCCCGCCCTGAAAGCAGCATCCCTGGCCTTCAGCAGAGCTCTCACCTCTGCATTCAGCCAGGGCTTCTGGTTCGGGTAGATGGTGATTGTTCTGGTGTTAGTCACATTGTCCGCACACTTGGAGATGAACCCGAGGACAGAGGAAGTGTATTCCTCCAGGTTCACCTCTCCCCCCTGTGTGGCTGCCTCCCTGAACATCTGCCAGTCTGTGTATTGGAAGCAGTCCTGGAGCACTGGGGCCACATCCTGGGGCCACTGAGTGACAGTTTTCCTCGTGGGTTTGAGGGATTTCACCCTTGGACAATATGCTGGGGCCATCAGGATGAAGATGTGGTCTGATAGGCCGAGGTGTGGTTGGGGGAGGGACCTGTATGTGCCGTGTAGGTTGGTATATACACAGTCCAGCGTGTTGTCCCCACGTGTGGGTACGGTGACGTGCTGGTAAAAACTGGGCAGTGTGTCCGTCAGTTTAACGTGGTTGAAGTCTCCAGCTACCACGTAAAACACCTCCGGGTGCCTGGTCTGCAGTGAGCTGATGGTGTCATGCAGCTCACATAACGCTTCGTTAATGTTAGCGTTAGCATTAGCACCCTGCGGGACGTAAACAATGGTGACGAACACCGCCGTGAACTCACGAGGCAGATAGTGCGGCCGGCATTTAACAGTCACGTGTTCTATCGCCTCGGAGCAGTGGCTCTTGACTAGTTCACTATTTGTGCACCAGCCCCTGTTCACGTATGCACACAGTCCTCCCCCACATGTTTTCCCGGATCGATCGTCCCGGTCCGCTCGAAACAGTTGTAATCCATCGATCTGGAAAGCAAAGTCCGGCATGCTGTTGTTGAGCCAGGTCTCCGTCAAAATGCCGACCACACAGCAGCTCCTCATCTCCTCCCAGACCCTCAGCCGGATGCGTAGCATATCCATTTTATTGTCCAAAGAACGGACATTGGCCAAAAAGAGTGAGGGGATTGGTGGTCTGCTGGATTTCAGCTGGGTTAGCCAGCCAGCCCTCTTTCCTCTTTTCTGCCTCCGGGCACATCACTTCCTCTTGCCGGTCCGTCCTCGGGCCCCCCTGCGCCACTCCTCCTGCGTTCTGAGTATCCCCAGTCTGCCGAGAGTAGCTTTCACCGTTGGTGAAATTGATGCCGTTTTGTTATTTCTGATGAAGTACAGTTCGGCTGGGCTGTACTTCACATTTGTTGTTAAGCTGCTGTTCAGATTATTTCTTAAAGCGCTAGAAATGGGCATTACAGCAGGAGCTCCTGAAGCCACTGCAACCCTGTGCGCCGCCATAATGTTGCTGAACTGAATTTGAATTTGTTATTAATTATTTATTTTATTTCATTTGATTTTTCAGTATCAAATGGTACAATAAGTTGGTCAAAAATGTTACAGTTTAAACAAGATGTTTTTTTTATTTTGGGCAAATTGATGCACTTAAGACTTTTCTGTTACAGACTAAAAAATAAAGTTAATGAATTATTATTTGTTATACATTGAACTTTATTTCCTTTTTTTGTTTTCTTTAATGTTAATAAGGATACAATGTGTTAATAAGGATACAATGTTATACAGAGGTGTACTTATAACAATTTTATAGACAATTGATATTATTTATAGTTGTGTGAGAGAGTGTGTGTGTGTGGGGGGGGGGGCAGCAATTGTTTTCTTCTTGCTGGGGCGGCGCAACAGAAAATAAATCAGAAGCACTGAACCAAATGAACATTTCTTAATGTCTTTGGAGACAATTCTTTTCAATTCATTCTATGTACTGTTTTCTTATGATACAAATGGTAATCTAGTGTTAAAGCCTATCCTCTCTGTTCAGCCCATCTACTGAGTTTAACTCAGTGAGTTTATCTCTACCTGCAGACATTTTCTATTACTCTTTGTTGAGGTTCACCTCCAGCATGGAGCTTATGTGTGAGAATGCATACGTGTATAAACACAGATTCACACACACATATAAGCACACACACACACACACACACACACACACACACACACACACACACACACACACACACACACACACACACACACACACACACACACACACAGAGTGTGTGTGAGAGAGAGCGCGAGAGAGAGAGAGAGAGAGAGAGAGAGAAGGAGAGGGAGAAAGAGAAAGAATTTGGGAGAAAATAGTCTTGGTGATTGCCGATCCTCCAGCAGTTTCCACTTGCTGAAATCCTCAGTGGTAGAATTACAGTTTATGGCAGAACCTGTCTTCATGTAGGTAGTAACAGCTGAGCAGGAAATAAGAGAGTTTAAGAAAAAGTCAAGACTGATCTGATGAGGCTAAATGGTTAGATCAAACTGTTTTCAGCATTGTTGAGAGTTTGTAATTTAATTATATACACCCAAAAAATCATGTACTTGCTCAAGTTCAAGTAGTCCTCAAGATATAAACACCCAACTTGCAGGTTTATTAACAGCATCTGTACAGAAATAATACGAATTGTGGCATATTTAACAGTAGTTATTTTTACAATTTTTCCACTTCATGGTGTCCTACATTTTGAAACTGGTTGTGGAACATATAAATCCCCTATATGTCTCAAATATTATCACCAGTTTTAAAATGGTGACCACTTACTTCCTTTCTTGATCACGTTGTACTGTAGGGCAAAAATACTTCAATTTTGTCAACTAATAACAGCTAATTATTTTTCATTCATTTAGTCCCAGCCAGTTGACAATTTCTTTTATTTTTATCACTATGGAATGCCTGCCTTCTTCCTCTCCTCATGTATTACTGCAGTTTGTTTGCAATGTCTTTTGTTTACTGGTCGCAGTAGTCTACTGTAATTTTAAATGGTATAAACCATCTGCAAAACCAAACTGCAAACCAAACAAACCATTTTTTTAGGACTTTGACCCGAGAGAAGTTTCACACCTGTAATTTCGGTCAGCATAAAACTAGAAATGTCAAAGTTTGGGCAGTAAAAGGTAGCTGTAAAAAAAGTTTACCCTATGGAAATCAAGACAAAACACCAACATCAATCTGATAAAATCATATCATGTAATTAAATGGAGAAAATCATGATGTAATTTCTACATACACTTCTTCGTTTCCTTTCGGCTTTTCCCTTCAGGGGTTGCCACAGCAAATCAATTGCCTCCATCTAACCTCGTCTTCTGCATCCTCTTCTCTCACACCAACTACCTTCATGTCCTCTTTTACTACATCTGTAAACCTCCTCTTTGGTCTTCCTCTAGGCCTCCTGCCTGGCAGTTAAAAACTCAGCATCCTTCTACCAATATATTCACTATCTCTCCTCTGGACATGTCCAAACCATCTCAGTTTGGCCTCTCTGACTTTATCTCCAAAACCCCTAACACATGCTGTCCCACTAATGTACTCATTCCTTATCCTATCCATCCTGGTCACTCCCAAAGAGAACCTCAGCATCTTCATTCTGCTACCTCCAGCTCTGTCTCCTGAATTGAGACAGTACGTGTGACAATAAGCACCCTATTGAAGGACAGTTCCAAATATCCAGTTAATGTGAGGACTGTGCTTCCTTAAACCAAGGATACCCCTAGATTACAGGTTGTTGGGGAACGTCAGTGAAATGGAAGTTGAGAGACTCCCCAAGAGTACCTGACACGCACATGGACAGAGGAACATTTTGATGAGTGACCCAGCAGATAAGTTGAGGTCAATGGCGTCCAGGTCAGTGGCATGGAAGGGCTCGGCTAGGGACTCTATACCAATCCCTAAACAAGTAGCCAGGGATCAGTCAGGCAAGTTGGTGTCAGCTCCCGAGTCAATTAAAACACCAGCTGTTATTTCTTGTCCAGAGCAACGGAATTTTGCGTGCAACAGGGGTTGTGAAGACATATCAGCATTCACAGTTCTATTCACCAGCGCCCTCTGTTCATTACCTGGTGAGCTCACCCCTCTTACCAGACAAGAAGAAACAAAACAGCCAGCCTGGCCACAGTAGAGGCAGTGATTTTCACGCAGGCGACGCTCTCTCTCGGCTGGGGGTAGATGATAGCGGCCCAGTTGCATGGGTTCCTCCTGACTTCCAGGGACATCCTCAGTTGTCGGTGGAGGTATTCAAGTCATTGGTGGGTCGCGAGGCACCTAGACAGCCTTTGGGAAGCGCAGTCTCTCTCTTCTACTCTCCCGAAGGCGGCCATCTGTCCAGATAGCCAAGGCCACAAGAGAATCAAGATCAGCAGGGGGATCTCGCGTCCCCAGTTCATCTTTTACACGGTCGGAAATACCATGGTAAAATGCATCAAAGAGGGAAGCAGGATTCCAGTTGCCCTCTGCTGCAATGGTTCGGAAATCAATGGCATACTCGGCCACAGATCTTCCCCCTTGAGACATTTTCAGCAACCCCCGGGTTGCCTCTCTCCCAAAGGTCACCAGATCGAACACTTTTCGAAACTCGGCAAAAAAAGACTGGACAGAAGCACAGACAGGTGATTGTCGCTCCCATTCCGGGCCTTCCCCATGAGTAGGGAGACAATGTAAGCCACGCGAGACCGTTCCATGGGGAAAACCAAGGGCTGTTGCTCAAAAATGAGGGAACACTGTACCAAAAAGGACGACAGGTTCCTGGGGCACCAGAACAGCGCTCCAGAGGAGGAATCCGAGCTTCAGAATAGACGGGCGGATGAGCAAGTAGAACAGGAACAGCAGCACTGCAGAAAATGTTGCGAGATGTTCCCAGATAACCTCTATGTTGCACTCTAGGTGGGCGTTGTTGGACTGCATAGCCTCAGACAAGAAGGAAAGGTGCTGGTCGAGGAGCTGGATCTTGTTTGAGTCTATGTAGGACTCATCCCCAGCATCCCCAGCCGACAGCGGGGATGCTGTCGGCTGGGTTCATATGGGCCAGATTGTTCTGTCACGGCTCGAACAGGACTAGTGGTCAGAACCCAAAAGCACGACAGTGAAGCAGGCGGGTCAAGTCTCAAAACAGGTTTAATTGGACAGGCAGGGTTCTGGTACCGGTGAATCAGTCCAAACAGCAGACGAATCAGACAGACAGCAGGCAAACAGGCAGAGTCCAATAATCAGACGGGTCATACACTAAAGGCAATCCAATAAACCAGGCAGACAAATCCAAGGAGGAGTAGACAGCAGGTAGGGTCTGGGGAAATAGGCAGAGTCAAACACACAATCAGAATTGGCAGGAGATAAACACCGGAAAGTCAGGACAAACACTAACAATCTAGCAGAGAGCCAAGGGCTGAGTTGGGTATGGGAAGAGTGGTGGCTGCAGGTGAGCGAAGGGAAGGCAGGTGCAGGGAATGAACTGATTGCAAGTGGGACCGGATCTGAAATGACATGTTAGTGACAGGAAAATACACAGGATAATAATAGTCCAGAGATGTGACACGTTAAAGGAAACAGAAGCTGGTAATAGTCTATTATATAACACTTTTCTTGTCTGTGGTGTTAAAAAAGATGAAGGCTGAAGCCAGTGTGCATGCTTGCACTTTGAAGGTCGGAAAGACAGAATAGACACCCAGGACTGTTTCTTCAATATCCTTTGTATATACTGTAGTCTTGCTCTGAATTTTAATGTCTTCGTCAACTTTGTAAATAAAAGCCTTTTTTTCCCTTTTTTAAATGGATCAGTTTGGATCCAGACCAGAAATATTTTTTTATGAAGTTTCCATGTTATTCCCATGTCTAGGTTAGTTCTCTCTGGGTCATTCCGGTTCCTCTTACAGTCCAAAAATATGGAATTAAAGTTTATAGGTGTGAATGTATATGTGAATTGCTCAACGTCAGGACAAACTCCAGCTCTCAATAGCCTTGAAATTGATTGGCATTTGAATGTTAATGAATTGTTGGATATTGTAGAAAAAACAAAATGTGTGGAAATAGTGAGGACTAATGAACAACAGGTTATTCATCAGAAAGGTCCCATGTAGAGATAAGCCACAAAGCTGGTTGATATGTGGTAATGCAATTAATCAATTTGAGTCAATAGGTAATTAGGCAGATTGATAGTTGAGTGCCCAGGGTACATTATGTGGATTCAGTATATTCTTTTCATAGACACTAGTCTCCCATCACAGCCTCAACACACTTCAGCTCAGTTGGACTTCTAACTGCCTGAAGGGAAAATTGTGAATGTCTTCTTGCCTGCATTTGACTGTGATGGACTGCTGACCTGTCCAATTTGTCACTGCATTTCACCAAATAGGCCTTGGCTGTCCAAGGACTTCAAGAAAAAAGAAGGAATACGTTGGAAGGGTGTATCATAAAAGTTAAGGGTTGGTCTGTCAAAAGTTTGTCTATTTGAGGTGTTGAAAATTTACATAGCCAGATGAGCTCTTCTTTGCTGACAGTTGTCCAATGGTGCTAAAATATAACGATCAGCTGTCATGACAGTATGGCTACCAACACTTGATATGACAAAGTGTGCTTTCGGAAAAAGTTGTTGTAGTAGCTGCACATTTATATATACACAACTGAGAAACATTAGTGAGCTACCATATGTTATGGAGACTGTTGCTTTTGCTAACATCCATCCATCCATCCATCCATCCATCCATCCATCCATCTATCCATCCATCCATCAATCTTCAACTGCTTATCCAGATGTGGGTCGCAGAGACATCAATCTGAGCAGGGATGTTCTCTCTTTCCTCTCCTCAGATGGGCAAGATGAGGTATCTAGCTCTTCTGGGGGGATCCTGAGGCATTTCCAGGGCAGCTTAGAGAAATTGGCTCTCCAACATGTCATAAATCTTCCCTGAGACCTCCTCCCGGTAGGACATGCCCAGTACACCTCCCCAGGAAGGTGTTAAGGAGGCATCCAAAACATGCCTGGGCAACTTCAGCTGGCAGATCTTTGCAAAAATTGCATCACTGCAGCCGTTGTGGCTCCAACAATATGTACATTACCGTATTGGCCCGAATATAAGACGACCCTGATTTCAAGACGACCACCTCTTTTTCAAGACTCAGGTTTGAAAAAAGACTTTTTGAACACCACATTTAATTTTTCTCCATCTCCTTACATTACACTCTGTGACACCATATTTCACAACCGCTTTGCAATTGTTTGAGGACTCTGCCTCATTTATCACCATCATCTTGAAGTTTGCATCATAACTTCTCCTCAGATGCCAGTTAACCTGGCTGATCTTCGACCCACTTTTCTCCAGATTGTCGCTACGTTTCTCCATTTTCTGTTATCTCTTCCTTTATTTTCTTCTCTTTTTTTTCGTACCACTATTTTTTATTTTTCTTCTTCGTGGTACCACTATTTTCATTTTTCTTCTTCTTGAAGGGTTCGCTTTGGCCTGGGGAGTTAAGTTCAGCATTTGCTTTAAAGATATCTGGCACCATCTAGCGTTGTGGATGGGTATAATGTCTAGAACCCGAAGGTAAGACGACCCCCACTTTTTCAGTCTTATTTCAATGCAAAAAACGCCGCGTTATATTCGGGCCAATACGGTAGTCTCATCTTCCATCCTTCCCTCACTTGTAAACAAGACCCCAAGATACTTGAACACCTCAACCTGTGGCAAACACTCCCCACCCAGCTGGAGAGGCCAGACCACGTTCTTACGGTTGAGAACCATGGTCTTGGATTTGGAGGTGCTGATCCTCATCCCACTCATGCAAAAACTCAAGTGCATGCTGAAAGTCAAGGGTTGATGAAGCCAATAGGACAACACATCCACAAAAGGCAGAGATGAAATCCTTTGGTTCCCAAACCAGACTCCCTCCGGTATAGGTATGTACTCCTGTAGTCAATTTCTTCGTGAATTCTTGCCCACTCAGTAATATAAATAAAATGATGGCTGATGTGAAGGAGACACTGTTTCCTGGCAGATAGCTGACAGCTGAAGTGTGCCACTTGTTGGTGTGTCTATGTTCATGTCGATGTGAGTATACTATGCAGGTCATTTGATCAAGGATGTTCAAATTCATACATGCAACCATTTAGCTTTCTTGAATTGTGTGCTTTCGTCGTGTGAGGAATGGGCTGGACAGGGGGATTGAAGCACTTAAGTTAAATTTTGTATTCCTTGCAGCTGCACCTCATTTTAGATGAAGGAAAAGCATGCACAGCCACACACACACACACACACACACACACACACACACACACACACACACACACACACACACACACACACACACATACACACACATACACACACACACAAAACAAAACACATTTCTCAGGAGATGTTTTCTCCTTATCTCAAGAACGTAAGTTTGTTGCTTCCAAATTCATATTCTGCAGCCACACACTGTGCTCAGCAGTGTGTGGCTGGCTTGCTAAATATTAAGTGCTAAACATTTTATTATCGTTCTACTAAGTCGTATGTACCTGCTAAAAGCTTACTCATAGAATCAGCAGAGGATGGAAGCTTCAGGCTCTGCTGAAGTTGCACTTTGAATTTGAAAGGAAGGTATATGCTGTCAAAACATGGAACAACTAAAATAGAAAAAGAGGTTATGATTTCACTGACGTCTGACTGTCTGTTAGTAGGTGGAATTTATTTAGCACTTCTATTATACATAGACTGCCCAATGGATTTTGATTAAGCATTTTAAAACAGTTTTACTTGTAGCAAAAAATGACCTGGTAAACTTCCCAGCAGTTCCGGAGAGAAAGGCAACGGTTTTCCATTACTTTTTATAACAATATTTCATTATTTATATGTACAACATATTAGCAACCTGTACTTAAATAATCCAGTGCATGAAGTACATACCCAATCTTTGAAGTGTTCAAATCTGTTGTTTTGCCATCCAAGCGAAATGGCGACTGAAGGTTGCACTTTTTTCTCTGCAGTTTCCTCATCAGACCTTATTTCAATGGAGAAATAGGTAATGCAATGCAATAATATGGAATATGCATTGAACTGTTTCTTGAAGTGAGTAATTTAGAGATTACAGTATACAAAAACACTTATCTGTAAATCATCTCTGGGCCACTGTGCATGTGGGCCACTGCCCGTGGGTCCAGTCAGTGACAGTATTATGATGAATTCACAATGAACTTACACATGAGATTGACTGTGAAGCATTGCGGTTTGCAATGCAGATGTGTCGGTTACATCTCCAGTCATGCACGGACTGCAGGTACCCTGCCTTGCCAGGCAGACTAGTCTGACTCAAACAGACCTATCCAGATCCATTAAACTGCAATACATGAGTAATCATTTCAATACAGAGCACCTGGAATATTTGAATCGCTCTCTTTGGCCCTGTT
Organism: Antennarius striatus; assembly: GCF_040054535.1. Lineage (NCBI taxonomy): Eukaryota > Metazoa > Chordata > Actinopteri > Lophiiformes > Antennariidae > Antennarius > Antennarius striatus. Next base: position 10,764,968 of record NC_090783.1, on the reverse strand, counting down.
CCCTGAACCATGCCTACTCTTTCTCTCTACCTCACTTCCCCAGCTAACTCAACCCAACCGCCATAATCTGCCTCTATAGTCAAGAAGATAATCGTTTCATATCTGGCCAACTGTTAGTCACAGAGGGAGAATAGACATATGTTGAATTTACATATCTGGCAATACAGTAAGCGAATGGTGATCAGATCAGTTTCACAGCAACAGAACTCTTAAAAGTTCTTATGAGAAACATGTTCATCTCATTTTGATCAAATTTTGGCAGTTTTTATGGTACCTTTGATGTTGTCTCTAAATACCCCATGAAAAAATGTCTAACATAGCTATGCTAGGTATCTTTTTCTTCGCCACAACTTCATCTATATGAAGACCTACTAACCAGTCACGCGCTGACCACGTCACTGACCATAAATATATGACAGGGAAAATAGTTTTGACCCCAAAATGGTAACTATGTGAACAGAACACCTGCTGTTTCATCACATGAGAAGTGGGCATTTAAACATATTTTCTATGGTCCAATGACAACAATAATTTCTCCGTTTTCCTTGGGACGATGGGCACCAAATGAAAACCAGGAAAAAGTTTCTCATTTACACTGTCACGTAAAGAAGACTGCAGTGATTTATGGAATTGACTTCCTTATGATCTCGGCACAGTGTCAAGATTATCGGAGTAGTAACGTTAAAGCTCTTTGGGAAAGGCCTTAACCAGTTGTTGGGTGTTTTTACAATTTTTTTAAAAATTGAAGCTTTCGTCGCCAAAACAGATCCAATTTCCACTCTCCCACTCGGTTTTGGTCTCTGTTTTTTTTCTTTTTTTTATGTCTTTGCCTTTGTCTCTCTCCTTTTTGCTTTGTCAGTCCTCTTTTAAGCTGGACACTAGCTGCTGCCTAATGTTTACATTATTTTGACAAGGGCTAAAAACACAAGCAGTCACACTAACACAACATTGACAAACACAGAGAGCTGCTATGATTTTATCTCAGTAGAATTATTGATAAATTAGTGAGAAAAATGCAAAGTCATTGACAGTTTATCGGAACGATACAAAGATAAGCAAGTAGCCCAAATGGAGAGCAAATTTTGATTGTGTGTGTGCGTGCGTGCGTGCGTGTGTGTGTGTGTGCGTGCGTGTGTGTGTGTTTCCTGTCTGACATACTGCATAAAGCACTGGGCCAGGCCACGCATAGATGTGTGGGTCGAAGTGATTAGTCAGTCCTGCAGTGATCTGTGAAAGAAGCCAAGCTGTTGCCAAGTTTGTATGCTGTGCATGTATGTGTGTGTGCGCGTGTGTGTGTGTGTGTGTGTGTGTGTGTGTGTGTGTGTGTGTATGTGTGTGTGTATGCGTGCGTATGTGCGTGTGTGTGCGTGCGTGCGTATGTGCGTATGAGTAAGAGAGAGAGAGAAAGCTTGTGCATGATGGGCAGGTAGAGAATTGCCCTGCAAGGAGCAAGGTCCCTGTTAGCAAGCATCTGGCAGACAGGTAGATAAATACTGACAGAAAGGTTTGCGGCTTTTAGACATTCATACACACACACACACACACACACACACACACACACACACACACACACACACACACACACACACACACACACAAGCACGCATGCTCACACACCAACTGTTATTTATTTCAGAATGCTGATGCTGTCATCTTTCATTCTATCTGTATGTATCATTTTACATTTCTTAATATCTTCTAAAGACTTCACATATAGTCATAAATTGAGTTTTTTATGTGCCACCATTTGTTTTTACATATAATAACATTAATCATTTAAACAATTCGCAGTTGAAAATATTAATTTCACTTATGAAACCTTTCATTCATTTGTGAAGAAAAACCACTTACTTTAATATGTCCTAGTCATCATTTTGTTCATTTATTCAACGTCAAATGCCCGCTTTAAATGTCGTCGTAGGGTGCTGGAGCCTACACCAGCTGACGGGGGCATGAGTCAGGGTACACTCCGGTCCCAAAGCCAGTGCACCGCGAAGCCACATGTAAACAGACACGCACACACACTCACACTTGAGAGAAGTTTGGTATCATCAGTTCACCTGAAGCACATGTTTTTATGTGGTGGGAGGAAGCCAGAGAACCCGGAGGGAACCCACACAGACACGGAGAGGACATGCAAACTCCACACAGAGCTGGATTCACACTGGGAACCGCTTTGCTGTGCAACAACAGCACTGCCACAGTGCCACCGTGCCGCCCTCATCACTTTATTGTTTTGCTTATATATTGTATACCTTTCATGTACATGAATGAATAGCCAAGCACATGTGAAGACATGTGAAAATGTGGCAGTTGCATGTGAAGGAGCATAGTTGATTTCATTTTATTTGACATGATTTGCTACCAGGTCTGAAAACAGAACAAAACATCTATTTAGTTGGATGTATACTTAATGAAAATAAGAATTTCATAAATGAAATATGAAACAAGAATAAAAAGCAGTGTAAAAGAGCTCAAGTTGCAATTATTGTATTTTGGTAGGACTCAAAAACAAACAAAAAAACGTTAACATGTGAAATTAGCCAGTGATGAGATGAAAAGTGTGAAATTGTGGCTTTGAGATAAAATTAAGCAGTGCAACAAAAAGCAATGTAATTTTTCTTCAACTGAAATATAAACTTGAAGATAATATGATGATTTTAGGAGTTAATAAATCATACAAAAAATAGTAGAATTTATTTCTTCAAAAATACATGACAACATAAAATTTAGGAAGTAGCTGTAAACTGAAGGGATTTGAGTTTGCACATCTCAAGTATGAGCAAATATAATCTCCATCGTACAAGTAATTTCACGCAGTCATGCAAAACAGCAGATTTACTGTGTAATTGATGAAACAAAAAAGAAGAGTAAGTTTGAGGTTTGTTCATATTCCCATGGAGTACCACATATCTACCTGCTTTGCTGCTTCTAAATCGGTGCTGCAGGGAGAGCATCTGTGCCATTATCCATTCACAAAAATAAAGCTTAAGCTTTCGTTTTGTCACACCATGAAGTCCTGCAATGCTGACTTTGGTCCTTTGAAGAAATTTTACACCGTAACAAATATTTACACACTACTTGGTTTATGACAACATGCAATCTGTGCCCATTACAAGCTGTGATATTCTTCCTGGAGGCTGCACTGGAGGAGACGGGAAAATGACTCACTCAAATTTTGCCTTTGCGTGAAGTTGTCTCATTGTTTTCATTGTGACTGCCAGTCTCTTGTTTTGTGTTTGGGGTCCAAGGTTTCGAAGGGAGGAAAAACCAATGAGGGGAAGGTAATGGAGTATTCCGTGTTTATTGGACCTTTCCAGCTGAGTGATAAGAACAGACATCAAGCTGCTTGGTCATTATGTCAAGACAATGGTGTACAGCAATACCAAGGCTTAAGAAACTATTGTTAAGGGGTTTTCATTTGACTGCCAAGCTGTTGATCTTGAATTACGAATTTGTTAACATTAAAAAATGTTGCCTCTATTATGAATGCTCAGGACATTTGGATTGAATGTGATTTTATAAACTTGTCACACGTTGCTTAGTATAATAAAGTGCTTATTGAACGAATCATTTCTTCCTCACCAGCTTTTTGATATTGATGACTTTGCTGAAATGGTGACATTGCAGAAATATTGAAACTTGCATTAATGCAATTGATTGCTGTGTGACTGAAGGACTGTAGAACTCACTGTAAATCTACCAGGGGAAATTAAAAAAACTGATAATTTTTTAAGAACTTTAGCCATGTATATTTAAGAACTTTAGCCACATATATTTAATACAAAAGATAGTTTTTAGTTTTATTTTAAATCAACCATTTAAAATCAAAATGTTCTGCATTTAACCCAAACTCTTGCTTGGAATCCATTTCTAATTTATTTGTTATTTGGGTTTATTGGGATTAAAACAAATAATTTTTGTTTTCACATGATGTGGTTTCTGAGAAAAATTATGTCCATATATGAAGACAGTTTCAAAGTAAATTTGTACTCTGTGAAATATTTTGTGCTGTTCAGGACAAGGAAACTACGACAAATGAAAAAATCAGTTTAGAGGATGAGCAACTGGAGATTAATTTTCATATTTTATTTGTCAGCTCTCTTTTGCCTGCTAAGAAATGCTTACAATAATTTTTCACCACTGACATTGGAGGAAGGAACCCAAAATCAATGTTTCTGGTGCCAGTGAAGGACACAGAGATAAGACATCTGGTCAGCCAATGTGTATCAAAAACTTCCACTGATGTGAATGGATTTGATATGAAGCTAATCAAGGACATACTGGATGGAATTCTGCTACATCTTAGACCTGTTTCAGTAACACCATAGTTGTAAATGCTGTTATAAAAATTGTGTCCAGCAGCTATTCCTTATTAAACCTACAGAGGTCATACTTCGCCTTATCCAAGCACAAGTCTGTGGGGTACAGGTGGATTGTGGGTGCAGGTGAATTGTGGGTTCAAAACTTGATGGAGAGCGGACATGTTTAAGTTGTTGTCTGGCGAAAGTTTAAAGCAAAAAACTAACCTCCTCCCATTTTGGAGCTGCAAGCGGGCAAAGTGGTTAGTATGATTTATTTCAACTTTGTGTTATTTTTGTACTGTGCTAAAGTTTAAGGATGTTATGTCTGTTTGTAGTTCTACGATGGTGGCGATGGTTGGAATGACGAATAAAGATGCTACGTTAAGCTAGCCATCAATAAAGATACCATCTGTATAAAGAACCGGAGTCCTCGCATGTTTCAAATGGGAGCACAAAAATTCTAGAGAAGCTGTTCAATAACAGACTGGATAAATTCATAACAAAGCACAATCTCCTTGACTGTAGTCAGTACGGCTTCAGGAAGGATCATTCGACTGCGTTAGCGCTAACAGAAACAATAGAAGTCAATACTGATGCGATAAATCAAAAGATGTACTCCATAGGAATCTTTACTGAACTCAAAAAGGCTTTTGACACAAAATTCAAAATTTTGAAATTCTAACTGAGAAACTGGAACAATTTGGATTCAGGGGTACAGTACCAGAATGGATAAAGAGCTACTTACATAAGAGATCACAATATGCCACACTGGGAGGGAGAATATAAAAAACATTAGACATTGTGTGTGGGGTACCACAGGGGTCAGTGTTGAGTCCAAAATGGTTTATACTTTACATAAATGATTTATGTAAGGTTCCAAATGTCTTTAAAATTATATTTTTTGCGGATGATACAACGATTCTTTGCAAAGGAAATGACATACATAAATTAGCCCCGACAGTAAATGAGGAACTGGCTAAGCTGCAATTATGGTTTGATATAAACAAATTATCATTGAACCTAACAAAAACTAAATATGTTATTTGGGAAGAAAAGCTGCAAACACAAAATTAATATCAAGGTGAATGAAGTAAATATTGAGTGGGTTGCTGAATTCAAAATGCTAGGAGTGATCATTGATGAGATGCTAAATTGGAAACCTCTCATAAGATAAATACCAAAAAAAAAAAGTTAGCCAGAAGTGTTTCCGTACTCTGGAAAACTCAAAAACTATTAAATCAGAAGGTGCTTTATATAATTTATTGTACATCAATCCTGCCCTATCTTAACTATGATGATGAAGTATGGGGAAAGACATATAAAAGTGGCTTATAACCTTTATTTTTCATCCAGAAAAGACCCATAAGAATTATTCACAATGAACATTATACAGCTCCTACGAATCAATTATTTATTAAATCTAAACTACTGAAAATACATGACATTATGAGGTATAAATCTGCTCATCTCATGTATAAAGCAGCTAATAATTATTTACCACACAATATACTAGCACAAATTCAGAATAACGAATCCAGCTACCAACAAAGAGGAAACAGAGCATTTTTACAGAAGAAAGCAAGAACTACACTAAAAACATTTTTATTATCTTTTATTGGTGTCAAACTTTCCCTTCGGGGATCAAACCAGTATATAAAATTAAAAATTAAAATTAAAAAAACAGGACAACAAAGTTAGGAGTCTAGGAACTCTATCTGCCTTTAAAAAAGCTTTTGAAAACTTGACTTTGCATGGTTATATTTCTGATACAAATGATGGTTAATATCTCAGATTGTTATGGCTATGGAAAAACTATCACTGTAACCTTAGCGCAGCAAACGAGACGGTGAACTGATAAAGACATGTGGAAAAACACACATCGAAAGGACTGAATGGACGATTCAAAACAACAATGTACCAAAATCAAATAATTTAAATGTGATATGTCAAGTATGAATTTGGTAGATGATGTGTTGTAATGACAGATGTTGTTGAGTCAGGGGAAGGGAATTTTACAATCCAATGGCTTCTACCCATCAACACCTTTTTTTCTTTTCGGATGCTTTTGATATTCCAAAACTGATGAAAGTGAAGTCTGCTATAATAAACTGACTAAATAAAAATATAAATAAAACTACATGAGTATTTTGACAGTACAGATAAAGTGCTGTTTATAGCCATAAATCACCTTCAATGTCCATTCCATTATTAACCTTTCTGTATACTCACGGTGGACTATCACAGCCCAGAAATTGCAATTAAGATTCTCCAGTCCCACGACAGCATACAAAGGTTGTATGTTCACTATATTTTCAGCTCACTCAACAATGTATGTGTGTGGGTTTGTGTGTATGCATACACATTGAAGTGGATGGTGACATTTCAGAATGATCAATAAACACGAACAGGTTAGTTAATTTATTTAACTGAGCCATAGAGAGAAAGCTGTTATAGCATCTTGTGTTTCTCTTCCCCAAAACACTTTGAATTTTCCAGAACACCCACACAAGAGTCTTCATAATTAATGGAATAATAATTCTTCTCAGTTTGCAATGCTCAGAGCCACACTGGGGATTAGCTGTGGTCCTTTATCTCCACGTAACACTAAGAGAATTAAAGGTAAAAGTAGGCAACATGATGGTGTAGCAGCTCTCTTGCCTGCAGTCTGCAGTCTAGCATGTTATTGTGTCCAAATGATTGTGTCACTGACCTTTCTTTCTTATCCTGACTAATGTATTTCTGTTTAAAAGGAAAAAGCAAAATTTCACACACACATGTGTTCACTCATCATAAGCATGTGTGAGGCTGGGTTTTTACAGGTTAGTTGATTTAAAGATCACTGGATCACTGAACATGATGTAAATTAAATGCCATTTAAAAAGTCACATGTCAACGCTATGCAGCATCTCATATCCTCTGACTGAGTCACTATTTGATTTACTTTGAATTGATTAATTGGCATGGACTAAAACAAGGAAGGGAATATAAAACAAGGGAAGACAAAGAAAACTAACATACCCTACAACCATTTATGACAGTAAGGGCAGAGCAGAAAGCCCAGTGACACTACCAGTTTTTGGAAGGAAAATGAAATTGGTTTTCAGAGGCCTCTTGATTTGAATTGAGCTATCCATCCATCCATCCATCTTCCACCACTTATCCGTAGTCGGGTCGCGGGGGCAGCAGCTTCAACAGGGAGCCCCAAACTTCCCTTTCCCCGGCCACATCCACCAGCTCTGACTGGGGGATCCCAAGGCGTTCCCAGGCCAGTGTTGAGATATAATCCCTCCACCTGGTCCTGGGTCTTCCCCGAGGCCTCCTTCCAGCTGGGCGTACCAGAAACACCTCCCTAGGGAGGCTTCCCGGAGGTATCCGCACCAGATGCCCAAACCACCTCAACTGACTCCTTTCCACGCGAAGGAGCAGCGGCTCTGCTCTGAGCCCCTCGCGAACAGCAGTGTTTCTCACCTTATCTCTAAGGGAGACACCAGCTATCCACCTGAGAAAGCCCATTTCAGCCGCTTGTATCCGCAATCTCGTTCTTTCGGTCATGACCGTCCAATCTCACGGTCCATTGTTCCCTCACTCGTGAACAGGACCCCAAGACACTTAAACTCCTTCACTTGTGGAAGGACCTCATTCCCCAATCGGAGAAGGCAGTCCACCGGTTTCCTGCTGAGGACCGTGGCCTCAGATTTGGAGGTGCTAATCCTCATCCCCGCCGCTTCACACTCGGCTGCAAACTGGACCAGTGAGCGCTGCAGGTCACAGGCTGATGACGCAAACAGGACCACATCATCTGCAAAAAACAGCGATGCAATCCTCAGCCCAACAAACTGTAAAGCCTCCTCACCGCGACTACGCCTCGATATCCTGTCCATGTTAATTACAAAACAGAATTGGTGATAAAGCGCAGCCCTGGTGAAGGCCAACAGCTACTCGGAACAAGTTTGACTGTGGTGGGGGTTTCGTTTTTCTTAAGGACAGGAGACAGTGTAAAATACAAGCTATTTATTTGTCAATTCAAATCATGTATAGGTTGAGTAGCAGTACAATAATATCATCAATAGGTTGAGTATGAGTCCAATAACATCATCGATGATATTGACAGACAAACAGGTTCAACAAACAGACAAGTTCAACAAATACTTATCTAAGCATGATGAGAGCTCTGGGGACGATGAAAAAGTCCTCCGGTGTGTTGTTGCAGAGTACTCTGGGTACAGGAAAAACTTCAAGTACAAACTAAAACATGGATCACATCTCTTTTTATACTCTAAAGGCGTAACTATGGGAGGTGTGAATCAGTTGTTTAACTTCATTCCCTCTGCTCTCCACTAATCTTACCCCCAGTTTCAGTAGGTACATCATGACCTCAAGAAGTTAGCAGAGACACCTAGTCGACAGTTTCACATGGCTGATGACATAACCTAATCAGTCACGCGGACATTTAGTGCATACAAAATTATTAACAGATACTGACATTTACGCAAACACTTCTAAAAACAGATTAGATTCTTGCAGAATCTTTCATGACCTTGAGACTTCCTGGGGCCGTTTCTCCCAAGTGCTGAAAGATTTGACACACACACTCTAGATTTTTGGGTCAAGAAATGATATTATTTTGGTATATTATTATATTATTTTATTGTATAATTTTATTGTATTAAAAACTTTCCCCCAAAACCTCCTCACTACGACTACGCCTCGAGATCCTGTACATGAAAATCACAAACAGAATTGGTGATAAAGCGCAGCCCTGGCGAAGGCCAACAGCTACTCGGAACAAGTTCGACTTACGGCCGAGAACCCGAACGCAGCTCTCACTTTGGGCGTACAGGGATTGGATGGCCCTGAGGAGAGGCACCCTCACCCCATACTCCCGCAGTACTTCCCACAGTATATCCCTGGGGACTCGATCATACACCTTCTCCAAGTCTACAAAACACATGTAGACTGGATGGACATACTCCCAAGCCCCCTCTAGTATCCCTGTGAGAGTAAAAAGCTGGTCCGTTGTTCCACGACCAGGACGGAACCCACATTGTTCCTCCTCAATCTGAGGCTTGACAATCGGCCGGACCCTCCTTTCCAGCACCTTGGAGTAAACTTTCCCAGGGAGGCTGAGGACTGTGATGCCCCTGTAGTTGGCACACACCCTCTGGTCCCCCTTTTTAAAAAGAGGAACCACCACCCCAGTCTGCCACTCTTTCGGCACTGTCCCAGACTTCCATGCAATGTTAAAGAGGCGTGTCATCCACGACAGCCCCTCAACACCCAGAGCCTTCAGCATTTCTGGGCGAATCTCATCAACACCCGGGGCTTTGCCACCGTGCAGTTGTTTAACTACCTCGGTGACTTCACCCGAGAGATTGACTCTGATCCCCCATCATCCTCCAGCTCTGCCTCTGCAACAGAGGACGGGTCAGTTGGGGTAGTTGGATTCAGGAGTTCCTCAAAGTGTTCATTCCACCGACCGACAACCTCCTCAGTTGAAGTCAACAGTGTCCCATCTTTGCTGTATATAGCTTAGATGGTTCCCCGTTTCCCCCTCCTGAGGTGTCGGACAGTCCTCTAGAACGACTTTGGTGCCGTCCGATAGTCCTTCTCCATGGCCTCTCCGAACTCCTCCCACACCCTCTGTTTTGCCTCCATCACAGCCGAGGCTGCAGTCCTTTTGGCCCGTTGGTACCCTGCAACTGCTTCAGAAGTCCCCAGGGACAACATGCCCCTGAAGGCTTCCTTCTTCAGTCGGACAGCTTCCCTGACCACCGGGGTCCACCACGGTGTTCGAGGGTTACCGCCCCTTGAGGCACCCAAGACCTTGAGACCACAGCTCTCAGCTGCAGCTTCAGCAATGGAAGTTTTGAACATCGACCATTCAGTTTCAATGCCCCCAGCCTCCACAGGGATGCACGAGAAGCTCCTTCGGAGGTGTGAATTGAAGGCCTCACGGACAGAGTCCTCCTCCAGATGTTCCCAGTTCACCCGCACTACTCTTTTGGGCTTACCAGGTCTATCCAAAGGTTTCCTCCGACAACGCACCCAACTCACCACCAGGTGGAGATCAGTTGACAGCTCTGCCCCTCTCTTCACCCGAGTGTCCAAAACACACAGTCGAAGATCAGATGATACGATCACAAGATCAATCATTGACCTCCGACCCAGGGTGCTCTGGTACCAGGTACACTTATGAGCATCCTTGTGTTTGAACATGGTGTTAGTTATGAACAATCCGTGACTAGCACAGAAGTCCAACAACATAACACCGCTCGGGTTCAGATCAGGGAGGCCATTCCTCCCAATCACGCCTCTCCAAGTGTCTCCATCATTGCCGACGTGTGCATTGAAGTCCCCCAGGAGAACAATGGAGTCCCCTGCAGGGATCCCTTCAAGGACCCAATTTAGGGACCCCAAGAAGGCCGAATACTCTGAACTGATATTTGGTGCATATGCACAAATAACAGTCAGAGTTCCCACCCCCCACAGCCTTAAGGCGTAGGGAAGCGACCCTCTCATCCACCGGGGTAAACTCCAATACAGCGGCGCTCAGCCAGGGGCTTGTGAATATCCCCACACCCGCCCTATGCCTCACGCCTGACGCAACTCTGGAGTAAAACAAGGTCCAACCCCTATCCAGGAGTTTGGATCCAGAACCGAGGCTATGCATGAAAGGTAAGCCCCACCAGATCCAAATGGTAACGCTCCACCTCCAACACAAGCTCCGGCTCCTTTCCCGCCAGTGAGGTGACATTCCACGTCCCCAAAGCCAACTTCTGCCGCCGGGGTCTGGTGACCTCCTGTCGTCACTGCCACCCATATGGCAGCGCACCCGACCCCATCGGTCTGCCCTGCGGGTGGTAGGTCCACAGGGGTGGGAAGAATCCACGTTGCCTTTTTGGGCTGAGCCCGGCCGGGCCCCGTGGCAGACCCGGCCACCAGGCGCTCGCTGACGGGCCCTCCGTCCAGGCCTGGCTCCAGATGTGGGCCCCGGGCTTCCTCCGGACAGGGTCACATTTTTCCCTTTTCCGTTTTTCATGGGATCTTCTGAACCATTCTTTGTCTGGCCCTTCACCTGAGACCTGTTTGCCTTGGGTGACCCTACAAGGAGTACAAGCCTCCTGACAATATAGCTCCCAGGATCCTTAGGGCACACAAACCTCTCCACCACGATAAGGTGATGGATCCTTGGAGAGATGAATTGAGCAGTTGAACAGTTGAAATCGCCCGTCCACCCCACTTCTCGCTCATCCATTCTCTAAATACATATGTTTAACCCCCCTGCCCCCCATCAAACCCTATTGTCCTTTCCTCTCTCCTTCCTCTTCATTGATTCTAGTTTGTCTATGAACATCATTGTTCTTTGTCTGTTCCCTCATCTCATCTCTATGCATATTTCTTTTTATTTTCCTCATTCTACTTTTTCTGCTCAACACGCTGACATTTTTCCCTCCCAGCCTTGGCCCTGATTTAATTTTCTGCACCATTAATGCTAAACTAGGGCCTATTGCCCAGATTTGCAGCCCCCTATGAGAGAAAGAAAGTCATATGTTTGGGGCTTTCCCATAAATAAAAATGGAGGCCAGTAGGCTGATGGGATTGGACATACCACAAACACACACAAAGACGCTTAAATAAAATTGGTATTCACACACACACACACACACACACACACACACACACACACACACACACACACACACACACACACACACACACACACACACACACACACACTGCGTTACTGCAAGCATGGTTCCGGTTGAGGAAAAGGCTGGTAATTGACAGGGAAAGGAGCAGCATGCGACTGAGGTGCAATCTACTGTGGCTTCTCCTGTATTATGATGAAGAACATATCATTAAACACTATCAATGACTGCACAATAAATGATGAACAGTGCTTTAATTCAGGAATTAATGCAAAATGGTTAGGATTTTCAAACATTACACTCAGTGCCCACTGGGAATTTCACTTCTCTGAATGAGTGGGGCGGTTTACAACACTGGGTTTACAAAAAAATGTTGAACAAAAAGTCCTGCAGTCATTGGTTCCAAAGATACAAGTTGCACATGGTTTATATAGTCACCCAAGCCTAATTTATTCCCCTTCTAGTAATACGTATGATTTTTTTTTTTACCTAACACTGTTCATTACTGAATAAGCTTGAAAGACTGAAAATTTTTCATCAGTATAATTGGATACAGTCATGGTGGTCCTGCTGGCATGCTGCAGAGCTAGTTGCAATTTCTATAAGTAGATTTCCCTGATGTTTATAACGGCTGCCCTTCAGGAAAGTATTACAGCCTCGGCAGACACCGATCACTTAGACAGACGTGCTCAGCTATACCCACAGTGTTAATGATTAAGTCTCACCACCTTAATTAACAAGGTCAAACTGATCTTCTTATTAAATGAATGACACACCACTAAAAAAAGTTCTCTCTACCTCTTGAACTGGGATTGTGTGTTCCGACATATTCAGTGTGCTATTAATCATTCAAATGCAATTTGTTTAAGGAGTAATCGGGTAGTGACTGAACACAAGATGTGATATGCTGGTGTATAATGCTGTTGTATAATAGTCATTCAAACTAGGGTTATTTACACAAGCAGCTAAGTTGTCTGATTTTTTTGCCAGTCCTTCATTGACAGAATCAAATAAAAAGTCATTCATTCATCTTCTTAACTGCTGTTTCCGCTTTTGTGGGTCACTGGAGTCTATCCCAGTGGACTTACAGGCAAGAGGCGGGGGACACTCTGGGTTGCGATGCCAGCGTAACGCAGAGCCATATGAAAGACGAACACACTCAAACACATGCTCACATCTAGGGACAATTTGGAACTGAACAATTCACCTGAAGTGCATGCTTTTGGAGATGGAAGGAAGTCGGAGAACCTGGAGAAAACCCAGGCAGACGCGGTGACAACATACAAACTTAGCACAAAGCAGGACTCAAACCCAGAACCATCTTGCTCTGAGTCAACAGCACTACCCATTGCACCACCATACCACCCAAATAAAATGTCAAATGGAATAAATATACAGAAGTTACATCGTGCCTTTGTAGTCTGACTGAACACTCAAAGTGCACTGACAGGGGCCATTGACTGAACCATAACAATAATGTAATACTTGAATCTAAGCAACTTCTAACTTGGGATTCTGATTCTGACAAGCCTTCTGCTAACCCAGAAGAGATGATATCCTTCTCTACCACAATGATATCTCAAGAAAAACTTTCATGATGCACTGAATTTTTCTGTCCTGACACATGTTTCACCACTACTTCAGGTTTCATGGAAATTCAGCATGTAGTAAATGTTTTCAAGTAGTTTTTGTTTGTTATTATATGAAAATCTGTCTGCTGAGCTTAGCATTTCAAGATTTTTCATGCCGCAAATTCACCCATGTCCATGATTGAGACTGTAGTATTCCACCTTAAGCCACTGAGCACCTTCATACATATGAACAAGTGAAATCAAATGCCTTGGAAGATATAACATCAATCAGGTTTTATGAGAACATTTGCCTAGGAGTATCTACAATCTACTATTCCATTGCATTGTCAAGTTTACTTTTATATTCTTGTCATGATCAAGGTTAGGTTGACATCTCCCAAATGAGCAGTTGGAGATGCCAAAAATATAGACTATAGGCTACCTGTAGAAAACTCAACTTGCCTGTTATTTCATTTTTTATTTTTCTTCAATAATTGACGAGGTTGTCCCATAGGAGCCAAATAATGTATTGGGTCTCCTGGGGTTTGGTGCTCAGGTATAAGTAGGAACCAGTGCTGGTAGGGTTAAGTTTCAATCAACATTTTTTGACCAGTGAACGCTTAACAAATCACAACCTGCTTGGACTGATTGATAATGAACTGATTATAACATAAATTATATCACAGTAATATACACGTTATAGACCAGGCAATGTTAGTTTAACAAAAGAAATAAACTAATGAAAAAGGGTAAAAAAAAAAGTTCAAATAATAATGTAATCATTCTCTGCTGCATCAAGATGCAATGTTGGTTGACCGCAGTTTGTTTTTTAACAAACAAGTAAGCAATTTGATGTGGATCTTTGGCATAAAAATGGCTGTTGCATCAGCTGGACTACAGCAGTGACACTTATACTGTGCCACTTTTTGCTGAGCTCATGCTTGGGTGCTGATTAACGCTAGTAATTTTGTAGCTGGGGGATATCAACATAGAGCAGCAGCTGATTATAGTAAATCACAAGAACATTGGCTGGCTCTCTAATGGCTAAAAAAGAAGGAGCATAAAAGAGTCATTAAAACTGGTAATTTTCTTAAATGATCTTCTCTGGGATGATCACTGAAAATTTCAAGTCCTTGTGCTCTACACACACAAGGTATGAGTTACTAAAGAGTTCATCAGTAATTGTGCCTTTTGATGGGCAGAAATATTTGATAAATGGCGAGCATATATATTTTTACAAGGATATAAGGAATTTGAAATTTAATTGATATTCACAGATATTTGATTGTAAGATACAGTACCAATAAATAATGTGGCTATATTTCCAAAAGGGTGAGAGTAAGCTAAAACTTTGTTTGAACATTTTTAGGTAAAAGGAAATTGGTTGTACCTAGGATTCAGAAATAAATCAGCTATCATGTTTGCCTAGTTACCTAGTTTTCTTCAATGTAGCCGCAAGAGGGCACAAGCCAGTGTTTTATTGTGCCGGTCCCAAGCCCGGATAAATACAGAGGGTTGTGTCAGGAAGGGCATCCGACAAAAAAATCAATATACAAATCGAATCTATGACTTCCGTACCAGATGGGTCGAGGCCCGGGTTAACAACAACCGCATCGATGCTGTTCACCTAAAGGGTGCCGGTGTAAATTGGACTACTGTTGGTCAAAGAAGGAGAGGAGAAAATTGTGTCGTAGGAATAGAGAGAAGAGGAACGCCACCAGTGTAGGACTGAGAGTAGGGACATTGAATGTCGGAACTATGACAGGAAAAAGTAGAGACTTGGTTGACATGATGCAGAGGAGGAAGGTAGACATACTGTGTGTCCAGGAGACCAGGTGGAAAGGTAGCAAGGCTAGAAGTTTAAGAGCAGGGTTCAAGTTGTTCTATTGTGGTGTAGATAGGAAGAGAAATGGAGTAGGAGTTATCTTGAAGGAGGAGTTTGTGAGGAATGTCCTGGAGGTAAAAAGAGTGTCAGATAGAAGTCTGAACCTAGAAATCAAAGGTGTAATGTTATTTATTGTTAGTGGGTATGCTCCACAGGTAGGATGTGAGCTGGAGAAGAAGAAATTCTGGTTGGACTTTGACGAAGTGATGCAGAGCATGCCTAAGTGAGAGAGTTGTCATTGGAGCAGACTTCAATGGACATTTTGGTGCAGGAAACAGGTTATGAGGAGGTTATGGGCAGGTTTGGTATCCAGGAGAGAAATGCAGAAGGTATACGCAATGGGATGAATATCATTCTCAACTGTTTCTGTAACATGCATAAGCCGATTTACTGTTTTGTCAACATAAAATTAAAATATTTAAATAGATTTCTTTATTTAATAGAACTTGATATAGATAAAAGCACATTTATGTGCAGGAAAAGAGCATTATGTTGGCGATAAAACAACTGGAAAGTCAAACATCCACTTAATATGTACTGTACAATATCAAACATAATGAGGATGAGGAGGATCCCTGAGATGCAGAATGCAGAAATCTGACCTGTGTGAACAATGTTTTTATACTTCGTTCTCAGTTCCTGACATGTGCGCTTCTCCCCTACTGGACTACGCCTATATAAAATAAATTAATAGACTATTATTCAAGCTGTTAACCTAAGTAGTTTTACCATGAGTGCAGCAGACTATGTTTAAACATACACATCGACTTGAGCAGCAATTCACTCCCACGCTATCTCTCTCTTCTTTGCAGCAGCAGCTCTGTTTCTCTTTCTTCTGACAATGTCCTCAAAGTCCAACTACCGTAAAGCACTTTGGTGCGCTTCTCGTCCGTCGTCATGGTGAATCGTTGAATCAGGGCTCCATTGATGATGGCTTTTTCTAGAGTTGTCGCGCCTGTTAAACTGAATATGCTGAAGGTATGACAAGGGGATGGAATAGGGTTGTCATGTCTATTTAGAGGATGAGGAGGAAGGCAGGATGGAGAAATAATGATTTGGAGGCAGTTTTAGCTGATGAGACAGAAAAATACCTCTAATAATACCTCTACTAAAAGTAACACTTTTGTATGTAAACTTCAGCACTTCACTCTTTTAACTAATTACCTGTACTCATTCTCTCAGGATTAACATTGGCACTTGTACTGAAGATATTTTTGGCTGACATTATGACATGTCCGGGTATCCATCATGGCTTCCAGCTGCTGGAAGAAAAGCGAAGTGGTAAGCTCGCCATCTCCAACTCCACTTTCACTTCCAGATTTGTATGCCAGTGGGATCCTGGTTTGTTCTTTTCCACAGGTCCACATTGGTTACTTTGTCTTTCCACCAGATGTGGAAAGACAGGATTCTTCTTAGGCAGGTGTTAATAAAAGTTTGCAGCCTTGTGTTATGAGTTTAGTGGTCCTCTGTGTCTTTGATCCCTACAGCATTGCCTGTTTCACATTGGAGTTGAAGGAGGTTCTTTGAGCTACAGATCTTCCTGAGCATGTTAAACATCACTCTAGCCTTGTTAATTCTGCTTTTTATGTCAGCATCGGTACCTCCGGTTGTGCCCACCATGCTGCCTATAGGTAAAAGCTTCTACCTCTTCTAGGGCAGTGTTGTTAATACTGATTAAGCGGTTGGTTCTGGTGTGGATCTTGATCAACTTTGACTTTGCAGTATTGGGAGTTTTATTGCAGCTTTTTCAAGCCTCTCTGTCTTTTCTTGCATTTGTTGGTGTGTATGTGAAAGGAGAGCTATCTCATCCGTAAACTCGAAATAATCTAGTTGTACTCACAATGTCCGCTGAATTCCATTTCTCTTCCCCTCTGTTAGTTCCCTCATGACCCAGTCAATTGCCAGGAGGAGCAGAAATGGTGAAAGCAGGTATCCCTGCTTGACACTCATGTTGACATCGAATCTCTGAGAGAGCTGGCCTGCATGTATGAATTTGCATGAGGTTCCATCATATGACTTCCTGATTAGGATTAGGACCCAGGGCCTTGGTCCTTCCAAGTCTTTACTTCGTGTTGCAGGTCCACAGCGGGATCATCAAGTAACTGGGAACACCTGGTTGGTGCTCCCAGGTTATTTAACCCTGCCTGCCATTCATATTCATCGGGGCGCATCACTTTAACTCACAGAGGGTTCTGGCTGCAGACGTGGAGGACGACTGTCTTTTTGATTAATGCCATGCTGCTAGTTGTGTTAATTTATTGGTATTAAGTTGGTCGTATTTGATAAACTTGTTATCATCTCCTTTAGTTTGTTGCGGTCTACGAGCTGTCCGTAACAGTGGGGATTCCATAATAGCCCATTAGTTGCAATAGTGTTGACCTGTCTAAGCTATCAAAAGCTCTCTCAAGGTGGATAAAGTTGATGTACAAGGATGTGTTTCACTCAATAGACTGTTCAATGATGATGCGTAGTGTTGCTATGTGATCTGAGCATGAGCGATCCTTCCTAAAACCTGCTTGCTCGTCCCACAGCCTCTTGTCTACAGCTTCCTGGAGACGATCGAGAATGACCCAATTGAAAATCTTACTGGGCACCGAAAGTAAAGTGATCCCACGGTAATTGTTATATTTCCTCATGCCACCTTTCTTTGGCAGTGTTATGCCCCCGGTCTAGGGGAACCTTGGACACAACACGCTTGTGCGCTCCCCCCCGTCTTCTCACCACAAGAAAAGGCCAGCAACAACAGTAAGCCAAGTTCATCACAAAAAGAGAGCAGTTTTATTTTCCTCAGAGGGAGAACAGGTGCCAACATAACAAACATAAAATATCCTAAACCAACCCTACCTTCCTAACAAAAGAAAAAGGGAAATAAATAACAGGGTACTATCCTAACTATCTAAACTCAAAACAGGAGAAAAGAGTTGAAAGAAAACGGCTTCTCCCTCCTACCAACTGCTCAATTGTCTAACAGATTATTTCACAACTATGTACAAGGGCAGCTTTAGCTTAACCAAAAACTACAAACACAGAATTGCCGCATTAACACCACAACACCAGTCTATCAAGCTGGCTTTCCTGGCGGTGGGAAGGCTGGAGAGGAGACAGAGTGCAGTCGGCGGGCTGTTCAAATAGGTCAGGGGCCCGCCCCCTGACCAATCGTGCGGCAGCAATCAGGCGAGCCAGCCAACGAGCGGACACCACCTGCTCCTAATTCACTCATTAAAACACACACACAAACCAAGGAGAGAGGAGACACTGCAACACAACACAAACATAACAATACATGACCCGTGGGGTCATAACAGCAGTTTCACTATGTGCCCCTTTGGTCATTCTGTGGGTGTCTTCTCTTTGTCCCAAATTCTCCCAAAAAGGCAGTATAGCCTGTCTGTGGATGTATCTATGTCCATTTTAAGGGCTTCAGGCGGGATATTGTCAAGGCCAGCGGCCTTGACAGTTTCTTGTTGCTCAATTGCAGCTTTTATTTCACTTTTTGTTCCCCTGTCACATTTGATTTTTAGTGGTATCCTGGCTTTTGGAATATACAGTATGCCTCTTGTGCTGGTGGTGGCCTGTTTGATTGGCCATTCTTGTCTGCGATTGGTTTATTGTTTTGATACGGCCTAGATAGCCTCCTTGTGGGGGGCCTCACAAGGAGGCTATCTAGGTCGTGCCCCTTGGGCCGGTCCTGTGCGCCCTGGCGGTGGCGGACGTTGCCTCCTTTGGGTCGCTGGGTCTACGTGTTTCTCGGTGGCCCCGGTGGCTCTTCGGGTGATGGCTTCTGGCTGCCGGGGTTGGGAGTGCTTGGGTAGCGTGGCCCTGTTGGGTTCTGGTAGCCTATCTGGATGTTGGTTTCATCACACATCCATTTTGGCTAAGGGCTTACCAGTTCCCGTCCAGTCCAATTATTGAGAACCGTTGGGTCCCGTCAGAATGTGGGTCTCATTTCAGTCATCACAATCTTATGCCCTCTATCTTTCTCCTACACTGGTTTCCTCTGGTGGCCTATTCTATACTGTCAGGACCTCCACCAATCTGATGTTTTGTAACATTGGTGTTGAGGTATCAGTTCTAATATAGGATAAAACAGCCTAAACCTTTTTCACTCCAACAGCACTGCCTGTCTATCCACTACCTTTGTTTGTGTTTTCTCTCCCTTTCTCCTTTTGCCTTCCCCCTTAACGCACAGAGGAACAGTACTTCCCTCTCTGACTCACAATAGGAAATTCTAATAAAGACTGACGATTTAGTTCCCAGAGAGGACTGGTGATGTTCACATGCATGCATTAAAATATATACAACAGCCACATCCAGCTTGGTTGTAAATAATTGTAAATTACATGAATGTACAAATTGATGCACGTTTTTATTAAAGAACTATTGTGGCATGACAATGCAGACATTGGGCTAAAAGAAATTATGTTTTATTAGCTGTTTGATTATATTATGTGTTTCACAACCAGTGTCACACTAATAATATACTTCATAGCAATTCATATGCAACAAATATCAATCTGTTCATTGAACTATTCATTACCTTCAGTGAACAAGCAAGGAAACTACTATTATTACTTTGTAATGATTCATCTGGCACTATATGTTACATAAAAGGCTTCATTTACACTTTGCACTTGTGCACTAGTGTATCCTACCTGTCTGATATTAGATTAGATTAGATTAGATTCAACTTTATTGTCATTACACATGTACAAGTACAATGTAATGAAATGCAGTTTGGCATCTAACCAGAAGTGCAATTAGTTTAGAGTAGTTTAGGATATACAGATATACAGATTTTTGCGTGTGATATACAGTATATACAGTATGTACATGTGTGGTGCTATGGACAAACTATACAAGAATATACATAATATGGTATACTAGTGGTATACCAGTTATTGGAATATACACTACAATGCAGTGGTTAGCAAGTGTGGAAAATATCAGTATACAGACTAAACTGCAGTGAGTATAAGTGGAACTAATATACGGATATATGGATAAAATGAGTGATATGAACATGCTATACAGAAGTACTATGGACATATTTTAGATGAGAAATAAATACACTATACATAATATACAGATGGATATAATATCCCTAATGCTGAGCAGTGATGGCTCAAATGATTTGAACACATCCTTCATAGGTCATCAATTCAATCATTTCATTTTCTTGTGATTAAGGCAATTAATAATGTTTCTTACAGGAAAGAATATGTGATAATTAGCAAGTCAGAATGTCTTTGCTGTTTGATTCTTCCAAGAGATTGATTCACACCGGTGGTGGATGATGACTGTGAAGAAGCTGATGACACTGTAAAGGCTAAGTCATCATGATGATGGATATATGAATCAACAATTTAAGGAACAGACTGAATAATCTTTAAAAGGTAAAGCAGCAGAATGATAGGTTGACAAATGAAGGTGTGCTGCTGTACTGCTGGATAAGTGGGATTGGCTGATGACAACATCTGATAACTCTTGATGGCCCAGACCTTGATGGAGAAAAATAGGAGCAGGCATGAGAGGTATGAATAATAGAATAACATGAGAACTTATGTATAGCCTGGGTGTGATAGACCTTCTTTTACTCTAGCTGTCTCATAATCAGTACACCAATCATAAATGTGCACCACCTAAGAAAAGCATATTATTAAGTGGACAGACCCAATTAAGTACAGGCAATCAAGTTGAATGATTTAACTGCACAATGGATTAATCAGCAAACGATCAATTAAGATCAGGATTATGCAAATGAAGCATCACATATGCATATCAACTATATATTTACTGTATATTAAAAATGTTGAATGTGGAAAGAGTTATAAGACAAAACTCATAACACTCAGTTACACACGTTAATATTAAACAATGTGTCATTGACACAGTATACTGTTTAATTGGATTACCTGTACAATTACTTATCTTCTTCTTCTTTTCCTTTCGGCTTTTCCCTTCAGGGGTCGCCACAGCGAGTCAATTGCCCCCATCTAACCCTGTCTTCTGCATCCTCTTCTCTCACACCAACTACCTTCATGTCCTCTTTCACTACATCCATAAACCTCCTCTTTGGTCTTCCTTTAGGCCTCCTGCCTGGCAGTTCAAAACTCAGCAGCCTTCTACCAAAATATTCACTGTCTCTCCTCTGGACATGTCCAAACCATCTCAGTCTGGCCCTTCTGACTTTATCTCCAAAACCTCTAACATGTGCTGTCCCTCTGATTTACTCATTCCTGATTCTATCCATCCTGGTCACTCCCAAAGAGAACCTAAGCATCTTCATCTCTGCTACCTCCAGCTCTGTCTCCTGTCTTTTCCTCATTGACACTGTCTCTACACCAAACAATGTTGCTGGTCTCACCACAGTTTTGTACACCTTTCATTTTAGCTGAAACTCTTCTATCACACCTGACACTTTCCTCCACCCGGCCCATCCTGCCTGTACACGCTTCTTCACCTCTTTTCCACACTCTCCAATGCTCTGCACTGTTGACCCTAAGTACTTAAAATCCTCCACCTTCTTCATCTCTTCCCTCTGTAACCTCACTTTTCCACTTGGGTCCCTCTCATTCGCACGCATGTACTCTGTCTTACTGTGGCTAACCTTCATTCCTCTCCTTTCCAGGACAAAAATATAAAATTACTTATATGGTAACTTATAAATGCACAGGACAAATCAGCGAGAAAACGATTTAAATTTCTTGGATGTGCTCCCAAGAAAATTTACAATGAAGTTCCAAAGGGAAGACACTGCTAAAAACTGTCAGGGGAACCGCTCCTACAGTTAACACTGACAAGAACACACCGGTAAATCAACACAACAGCCTTTCAACCCTACACGTAGAAACACAATAAAGAGTGCCCAAAACAATGTCAAAAAACAAAACATGCACTACCAAAATTATGTTCAAACTCACCCTCAGTGCATTTCCCTGCGCAAATGAAAGAGAACAAAAACGTAGTGAATGTCCTTGGCATGTCAATTAGACAGGCCCCCGAGTTGTTATGCCGGCTCATTAGGAAGATGTACACTGGGTGGCTCCAAAAGTTAACACAAACTAAAAACAAAACAAATAGCAGCATGACTTTAGTTAGAAATTACAGGAACCCAGCAGCAAGCTCCAACGTCTGCTATTGAAAGTGATGTCCTAGTGATGTCCGCTTTGTTCCTGCGCTCCGATACATGCCACGGACTCAGTGTGCGTTCCCGTGTGAAACACTGCTCCGGAGCCTGCTTCAAACAACCACGTGACTGATGACGTTTGGCACACCAAGTGCGCCGAAACACTAAGCGCCTCATTCACCAGGTGACACACTGGCACTCCATTTACCAGGTGAAACAGTTTAGTGGTCCGGATAAATGGGTGATCCGAAAGATGGATTAAGAGTAGGGCTGTCGGTTTAACATGTTAATTAGATTAATTAATTACACTGCAAATTAACGCGCTATAAAAATAACGCAATTAATCATGACTGGCAAGTTAATACGTAAGCATTTTAAATTTGGCCCATTGAGTGACCCGTAGGCTGCAGCTGCACGTCACTTCATACCTGCGCCACTAGTCAAAAGCAGGGGGGAAAGTTTATTTATAAAAAGAACAAAGTTGGGACTATCAACAAAAACAAATCGATTTGTACCTTTTGTAAAAGAGAATTTTCATATCACCGAAGCAGCTCCAGCCCAACGTATCATGTAAATGCAAAACATGTCAAGGACACAGAGTTGTCTTTTGTCAGTTCCTGTAACGTTAGCTTACCCTTTTAAAGGGTTAGGGTTAGGGTGCCTGTTGGCATCTTGCTATTGATGTTGCCTTATTTAGAGGCATGTTATACCATTCATTTCGAATTGCTGTATTGAGTCAGCTTTAGTATTCATTTTGATTGAGAGTCTGCTTATGTAGAGTATAACTTCATGTATCCCTTAAGGAGGTTCCATCAGGGAAATGTGCCTTATTTTACTTGTGAATTTTATTTATTTTATTTAACTGTGTTTGTATTGCATTTTTGGGATATGCACCTGGCCTAATTGGTTTACTGATGTGCTTGACCTTTTTTGTTTTGAATTTCATTTATTAAGCACACTTAACCAATAAAAATGTGGATTTCAAATCTTCTCTTCTTGGTGTATTCTATTGATTAGTCATGCACTACAATTTTGTAATGTCCTAGAATTCAAATTCATAATTTAAGGGCCTTTAGTGGGTATGAGATTAAAATGTGATTAACTAGATTAATTAATTATAAATCCTGTAATTAATTAGATTAATTTTCTTAATCACCTGACAGCACTAATTAAAAGATGTATTAAAATGGATGAAACAGCATGGTGTGCTGTCAATCGTGTCAATATACCTTGGATTGATCAAATGAGCGTTCTGATTGCTGACAGTTTGCGTCATAATTACTTTACAATGGATCCAACCAGAAAGAGATCCCAAGTCTGGGAACATATAGAACTGGTGCCGCCGAACAAAGTAGATTTTAATGTCTAAGAAACTCATTTACAGGCTGTTGCTCACACAGTAGAAAATAATAAACCACACACATGTAATTTTAATTACAGGTGAAGTATCTGCTTTGGTCCCAGCACCTGACATACAGTAACAACACGTCATCAATGATGAGGCGTTACCGATCCAGACGTGAGGATAAAGCCAGTGGTGCTGCTGTGATGGCATCTTGGAATCCCGACTTTTATCTCACCCCGTAGTCTTTGTTTTTTTCTAGTGACACTAATCATGCTATGTTACTCACGCGCACGAACAAATGTTTATATTTATATTAAATACACCTGCATGAACATGTTATCTATATCGTCTTATTCAACCCTGCAAGGACCAATGATCATAAAACAATTTCCTGTAATATATGGCTACAATATAGCAAGTAAGGATTAACACATTGAATTAGATTATATTTGGTTTTATTCAGAAAATACTGTATATGCAATACAGAAAACGTCAAAGCGCTGTTTTCTGGGCTCATTGACCGTTGTGTGGTTGCAATACAGCCACCCTGCCAAAGAGGGCGTCCACATTCTCAATGAATGGGGCGCTGAGTAATGAAACAACCTGCGGTACAATTGTCGCAAATGGTTCGAAACCCGATGGGGTGCCATTCAGACATCACTAACGGTGCCCCCGGTGAAATGGGAGGCAGGGTTAAGCAGCCTGGGAACACCGGCCAGGTGCTCCTCATTACTTGATGCTAACTCCGCATAGCTGAGGACCTGAAAAAAAGGCAAAGAATGACTCGGGAGGATCAAGGCCCCTTGGTCCCCCTCCCCAAACCTCCCATCCCCATCAAGTCAGGGTCTCAGAGGTTGAAAGTGGATGGATGGATGGATGGATGGATGGATGGATGGATGGATGGATGGATGGACGGCTGGAATTTGTCTCCACTCTCATATGTGCTACCTACTTAGAGCAACTCCATTGGCACACTTTTTACCACTATAAGTTCTGATCAATCCGAATGCAATGCATATCTTGAAGTTAAATCTCATAATCAATTGCTTTCTGTGAAACCTATCAACAGCAAAATAATTGAAGTATCAGAAGGTTGCGGGAGGAAATCTGTTTCTGGTCCACAATGTGATCATGAACTTCTACAAGCTCTCCACATACTCCACACTGAAAGTGATGCCATATGCTTTTTGGTTCTGTGTTTATGTGTATACTTTTCATTTTTGTATGATTAAGAATTCACATTCTGTTTATCCACAATATCTTGTCCCCCACTAGCACTTGTTGTGTGGGGTTTCCATGCCAATTCTCACCCCAGGTGGTAGCCCTAATTGGTCAGTAACTACATCATGGTGAGAAAGAAAGATATTTATTCATGGGTTTTAGCTGAATATGTGTAGACACCAAACAAAATGCTATGTGCACATAGAAAGTAACGGATGCTTATTTACAGAAATCATGTATGTCTGTGTGTGTGTGTGTGTGTGTGTGTGTGTGTGTGTGTGTGTGTGTGTTGTGCATAGAGATGTGAAGCTAAGAACAATTCTAACTCCATGCACCAACATTAAATTGGGTTAGCCTTACTCTCAGTTGCTATCTTAACGGATTTACGGTCAAGCTTGAAGGCATTGACTGAACAAATCGGATCCTTGCCAAAAATAATTAAATGCATTTATGAGACCTTTTAAAACTAACTAATTACTTGTTCAAAAAATATTTTTGATATTGTCTGGATTACTGATCAGCATATACAGTTATGTTCATAATAATTGCAGTGTATCTAAAAATGTAAGTAAACTTCAAAATTCTTTAAATATTTTTTTATTTTAATGCATACAAATGCATTGGGGACATTACATTCTATTTCAAAGCAAGAGAAGTGGAAAAAGTCATTGAAAATGATGATATTTCACATAAAGTCATCAAACATAATGTTAAAAAAAGCCTTGGAAGAAATGAAGAACAAAATGAAGAAAATGCAGAAAGACATGGATGAAAAAGACCGAAAAATTGTTGTCTTGGAACAGGGACAACAAAGAATGGATGATTTGGAACAAAGCATTCGTATAAATGATGTGATCATCACTGGAATCAAAATCAAGCCGAGGAATTACAGAAATGCTATGGCTAGCACTGGCATCGAATCTCTGGAGCAACAAGTGAGTTCTCAACTGAGGGATTTGGAGATAACTATAGATCCGGACCAGATTGAGACATGTTACCCATTACCATCTGGAGGTAGGAGACCACCTTGCAGTGCTGATAAAATTCAACAACCGTAAACACAAGATAGCTCTTCTGAAACAAGGCTTCAAACTGAAAGGAAAAAATGTCTACACTAATGAGAATCTCACTAAAAAGAATGCTGATATCGCTAAAAACCTCGACAACTGAAAAAGAATGGGCTGATCGACAACACCTGGACGAACAACTACAGGATCTTCATCAAAAAAAAGGGGCTTTCTCTGGACCAGATGAAAAAAATGGTGATCAGAGGCCTGTACCATAAAACTTGATGAACATGGCCGGGCTTCCTCTTACTTATCTGGCTTCACTCACCGAAACATCCGCCCTCTGGATTTTCTGTACCATGAAGCTGGCTATCAACTCACTAATTCAATTCAGGCCTGTCCACTCTAGATCTGTGCGTGCTCACATAAAAAGGGCGGAGGTTGCTGCATGCGACCAATCGCAAACATGAAACAAACCGGCCCAAGACGCATATACCACAACGGAGGAGCAAACAATAATAATTAATAAATACGAGCAATACAAATGAATAATCCAGGCAAAAAGCAACACAGTTGCAGCTGCCAAACGGCGCAAGGATCGCTGACGCAAAATCGCCGACTGTGTCAATGCGGAAGTTAGTGCCATTATAATATTACTTCCCCACTATGACTGCACTTGCATATCCTACTACAGTAACATTTGTGTGTTCCATAAATGTATGTGTGTAGGACATCTTTCGTTATGGCAAGTGATTGTAGCCCCCGCGACTTTATGAATAGCTCTACATACTGTGTTCTTCCTGAGGTTTTCGGCATCGCCAACAGAATACATAAAAGTACCTATAAATGAATGAATCAATCCATGATTTACTTAAACAAATAATTGATTAAAGGGGCCCTATTATAAAAATCACACTTTTTCAGGTCTTTACATATACATAGTGGTCCTCCCTAACCAGACCAACTCCTAGAATCTGGTAAACAAACACTTCCTGCATCAATAGATATTTGGACTTTTAGGAAGTCATGGCTCTGAATGACTCGATTCGACCATAAAGTGCTAGAATAGGCATTCTTGACGTCAGACTTTGCACTCTGTGCTATTGGACAGAGCATTGGACAATGTGGATTGGTGAACATGCTCAAGGGCGTGGACGATATGGATTGGTTGACACGCCCAAGGGCGTGGCCATCCCCAAGACGGAGTTCTTTGTGTAAGTGGCGTCCGTGAGAAGGAGACAAGGTAGTTGCGCAGTTGTTGATTGTACAAATCAACACCAGTGTTTATTTTTAATCCCATCCAATGAAGAACAGAAGAGAGCGTGGTTGCATTTCATTTTTAATGGCAATGTGCAGCTACATCGCCTGCACGTTTGTTTGTGTGTGGAACCACTTTTCACTCCAGCCTGTTTTAGCAATGAGGGTCAGTACAGACGCGGCTTTGCCTGAGACTGATCCTCATTCAAGGATCACTCCCAACCATACAGGACCAAGGAACTGCACCCCGGTTGCAGGTAAGTCTCACCACATTTATCTTTTTTGCAGTTGTCTGTTAGCATGGGTGATTAATTGCTATTTGGCTAATTAGGTGGTACTGCTTTGTTTCGTGTTTGCGTATTGCTTGTGTGTGCGTGCACTCCCACACGTGTGTGCGTGCACTCCCACACGTTTGTGCATGCTGGCCTACAGTATAAAACTAAAGCGCACGTAAGTTGGTTCATATTTTCTTATTGTTTGTTAGCCTGAATGAAGTCATGTTACGCTAGGCTATGTAGGGAAGTTGCCTCTGTTTCGGGTTTGTGTATTGTGTGTGTGTGCATGGACGCCCGATCACGTGTGTGCGTGCTGGACCTACAGTAGGTACAACATACATAAGTTGGTCTCATATTTTCTTATTGTTTGTTAGCATGAAGTCATGCTATGCTAGGCTATGTAGGGAGGTCTCCTTTGTTTCCAGTTTGCGTGATTAATGTGCGCACACGCTCCCACACGTGTGTGAGTGCCGGACCTACAGTATAAAGCTAAAACTCACAGTAAGTTGGTCTCATATTTTCTTTTCTATTATCTGTCAGCATAAATAAAGTCAGCTTATGCTAGGCTAAGTAGGGAGTCGTGCTTTGTTTCGTATTGTGTGTGTTCGCGTACGTGTTAGTCGATTGTTTGTTGGTCGGCATAGCGACAACGCACACAGGTCTGTCCTTCTTATCCAAAATCAGAACATTGGTGTCCTGAAATTAGTGTCCCTCTTCCTTGTGTATCCATTCAGCCTACAGCTTCAAAGGACGTGCCATGCCAAACTGACCCAGTGGACACTCATACTGTTGGTACACAGCTGTCTTGCAGGACTCTTCATTCCCACAATTGAAGTAAAGGTATGTACAAGTCATATCCCATACAATGTTTTAATAAAATTGGTTAAACACACCAATTTTCTAAATATAGTTGTCTATAGATGTTTGTGAATGCACATGTGTTGATAGTAGTTCAGTAAAAAATAAGAGTGTTGTGTATTAGAATTTTCCAACAAGACAGTAAGTGAAGTGAAGACTTTGGTATAAAAAAATTTGAGACAGATTCATGTATGTCATATATTGTTTTGGCTCCTTATTTCGTTACTTTTGGTGCACCCCTCTACAATGTACACTTTCCGAAGGCTTTTGAAGGGACAATGCAGGGTCAAACCTCATAAGACAGAGCCAACATTCTGTTAGTGTTGCAATATTTTAATATTTCAAACAAACATGTTTTGAAATTCTGTTGGTAATTGTTTGCAACAAAACACAGTAAAAAAGTAACCATACAAATAAATAAATTAGTAGCAAGTACCAGGATGTATTTTGAACACAATTTTTCTAAACAAAGAAATTAATCAAACAATATCAATACAGTAACAGTAAAGATCTATCTTTGTGTTTTATTGAACAGGTTTTGTAGCTGACATGTTGGACCTCATATGTGTCAAAGTCTTGGTGGACCCCATGCCATACACAAATGAGATGATGGCCATTGCTCTCCCCGAGAATCTGTCTGCCCAGTATGAGCGTCCTGACAAGGAGGAGGTAATTGCCAGCTACATGACCAGGTTCAACCAAGACTCGGTCTAAATCCAGCTTAGTGGCCTTTGTCTTCAAGAAACTCCTGGCGTATGTGAAGGACCACACATGCCGGGATGACAACCCAGATTCTGCACCCTAAGTAGCCCCAGCACCAGCCAACAAAGGTGCGATAGGCCAGATGTCTGCACCATCTACAGAAAAAGGACACAAAACTATTTATTTCACAATATTTTCAATCCCGAGTATTACAACTGTTGTTGATTTTCTGACAGGATGGCTCTGTGTTCTCATTATTGTTATTGGATGTATTGTTTTATGTAAATAAATGTTTATATATTTCAACAGAAATGGATTGTGAATACCAAAAAATATTCAACATGTCTATTAATAATACAAAAATCAAGGTGTAGCAAATACAATATATTAGACTTTGTTGTACCTATATATGTCATGTTACTGCATTAATGAAGGAATGCCTAATGAAGCAAAATAAGACATAACTAGTTTTTATTCCGACATTTTTCAAAGAACGACTTACCGATGTATTGGTCTCAGACGTGAAGGGCCATACTCAGCCCTCAGAACGTGACCGGCCATTTGTAGGGTGTACACGTTTAGGCACACAGGCTGGAACCCAGGATGTTGAGTCATGCACGGAACCTCATCAACCTCCTGCAGACGGCTCCTAACCTACAGTGAAAAACATGGTAAAGGTCATTTGAATTTACAATTGTAAAAGTAGCCGAATACTGTAGAGACATAACTTTGTGGTTTAGCTGTGAGCTTGCTACTTGTATCTTTAAACAGCAGATGTTTTCTGCTTCTGTTGGCATACATTCAGTGTCCACAGGAACACCTGTACAACAGGTGAAGACACCTCAAAATAGAGTAGATAAAGGCATCACTGCAATATGGTTACATCAATTCACCATTAACCTGGTGTGATGTGACAAGTGTTAGCTCCGTGTGTCTTGTCACAGAGGACTGCCTCAAATATTTTGCAGCTTAGTAACGGGTCAAATCAATGTGATAGAAAAATAAAGTAACTTAGCCATGAGCAGAAGCTAGCATTAGCCACATGGTAATAACTATCAGAACCACCATCAGACTTTACTGTCACTTATAGAAATACAGCAACTTTTTAGCAGTCAACACATCTGCACATATACAAAATACATAATAAGACATATTACATTATTACTGTGCGATGAGAGGCGGGAGTAGAAACAAAAGTAGCTACCGGACGATGCTAACGTCCTGTGATGACGTAGGTTACACAACAGAACACAACACAGAACCAACTAAGAGACGTTCACGCGTACTAACCATTCAGAAACGTCCTGCTGCAGCCGCACAGTCGGTGTTTCTTTAGGAGCCCCCGCTTTTGGGTCCGACTCAGGGTCATAAATGTACGGCGACATGATGGGTCTTCCAAACACCATAATGATAACAAATGTAATGCCGGTCAGTGTCCCGTTAGCCTAACGCTCTCCTTCACAGAGGCGTGACCCAGGTGAAGGAGGTGTTGACCAGTGGAGCTCATTAACATACTACAGCCGTTGGCCTGAAACTAAGCGTTTTGTGAGTAGCCCAGATGAGCGATTTTGAAAAGCTGATATTTAGGACCACAGATCACTTTAGGTCAAAATATTTGGAATACAGTCTAGTTGGACATCTGGCAGCTGAATGACTTTAAGTTAATAATACATAATATGGGACCTTTAATGGCATTTTATCTGTGGCTTGCTTGTAACCCATCCAACGAGGGATTTAAGGACATCATAATAATTACGAACATCACTAAGAAATATATTAACTGTGGCAAAGAACCTCAGTCCAATGCACACTGTCTGCGGGACTGTCAGTGCGTGGTTGCGGTGCGTTACATTACTGTAAGGCTCCAGCAGCTGACAGATGTAATGTAACCCCTCTCCCCAAAACTTGTACTTTTCGTACAGTGATTGTTCAGGCAATTCGAATGGATTACAGCGATCTCTAAATATTCTCTCGTGCCTGAGCGCTCTTCGCACAAGCTGTGCACCAAGATCCACCGGGTTCTCATAAAACGGACAGCCCATTTTCCTAGAGAACTGATTGGTCAGTAGGTGGGGCTGTTATACCTGCTGAGCTCTTATCCTGAACTTATCCTGCTCCGGAGCAGGTTAGGTGTTCAGCATAGGTTACCACGACAACGTAGCCCGATAGAAAGTAAGCCACCTTTATGGTACCGAAAAGCCAGGGTTAGGCCTGAAGTTATCTCGCTAAGCCGTAATCCAGCTTTATGGTACAGACCCCAGGAGTACAGAGGAGTTGATGAAATATGAGCAATAAAGACGGACAATAATTGTTACTACACCAAAGATCAGTACAATAGAGTCACTTCAATATTGGGAGCTCTACAACAATTTTGGACACGTCAAGTATTTCATGGAACAGTCGAAAAAATCAATACATTGATGTCAGAAACATGGACTAATGAACAAAAACAAACAAGCACAAAAAAAACAACAACACATGTATTTGTGATAACATGGGATAACATTAACGTTAAGACTTTAAAGAGCATGTTGATATCTTTTGACAATATAATACCATGTGAAACTGTTAAAGTGTCTGCAACAAACTGGTTAATTATTGTATAAACACTGCTGAAAGAGGTTAATATGATCATTATATTCTTGTGGAGAACACTGGCAAGGTCAACTTCTTGTTTTGACTATCTATGATGTTAACAAACCCTGTGTTCCTAGGAAGAATGTAAAAATGGTTATACTCTAGGGTAAAAGGCTAATATCTGGAAGTGGATAAAGGTATAAACATCTGTCAGAATTCAATGTATGAGCTGGTTGAAAACTTTTAATGTCTGAGTTTGTTGATTACATATTCTAATGACAGTGATGTTTTGTTGATAATTTAGGGGACGGGAATCTTACAAGCCAATGGCTTCTACCTGTTAACCCTTTTTTTTTTTTCTTTTTGGATGTTGTTGATGTTTCAACACTGATGAAAGTGAAATATGTTGTAATAACATGTCTGGAAAGAAGAAAAATGAACTGAATAAATTAAAAAATAGCAGTGCCGAGCTCAATTAGTGATGTCATTGATTATGTGAAAAAAAAGGTGTTAAACAGGTGGCCCTTCGTTAAAAATCAAGGCAACTGATGCTGTATATGCCAGCTGTGCATTTCTCCTTGAAAAACAGATTAGAATGGGTTGTTCAAGGGATTGTTCAGAAGAGGAGCGTTCCTTTTGAGAAGTTAATAAAAGAGGGGAAAACCTATAAAGAAGTGCACAAAATGATAGGTGTTCAGCCTAAATGATTTCAAACACTTTAAAATGGTAGCCAAATCCATAAAGGTGACTAAAACAAAAGAAAAATGACTACTCAAATGGATTCGCGAATAACCAAAATGGCAAATGCTCAGCCAAAGATCATCTCCAGGAGGATCAGAGAAGATCTAAGGTGGTCTCTGAGTACTGTAGCAATCAGATGAAGTCTATGTGAAGCCAAGTTACAAGCAAGAAGCCCCTGCAAAGTCCCATTGTTAAAAAAAAGACATCTGCTGAAGCGGTTACAATTTGCCAAAGAACCCATTCACTGGCCTAAGAAGAAATGGTGTAACATTTTGTAGACTGATGAAAGTCAGATTGTTCTTTTTGGGTCTAAGGGCCACAGACAGTTTCTCAGACAACCCCAGACACTGAAAAAAAAGCCCCAGTACAAAGTAAAGACAGACCCAAAACACACCGGCAAGCGAGCAAAATCAGACCAACACCATCCAACTAATGGAGTGACCAGAGCAATCCTGGGTCCTCAACCCCATAAAAAACGTGGGCTGACATAAAAAATGCTGTTCATGATGCAAAACCAGATGCAGAGGAATTGTGGAACCTACAATTGTCCTGGGCTGCAATATCTGTTGACCGATGCCAGAAGTTGGTCGAGTCCATGCACCACAGATGTGAAGTAGTTATCAGAGAATGTGGTTATGAAACAAAATATTAGTTTAAGGTTCTTAGGAAAGTACAATACATTTTTTTATTCAGTACACTACTATTTTTTGAACATTTGACTTTCTGTAAAATATTATAATATTTAATGTCTGTTTCCACTTTTCTTGCTTTGAAATAGAATGTGAAGTGTTCCCAATGCATTTGTGTGCATTAAAGCAAATTCTTTTATGAATGTTGAGGTTTACAAACATTTTTAGACACACTGTTATTATTATGCTCAAAAAAATTAGAGGAACTCTTTAATCAGAGTATAGCATCCTATCAGTCAAACTTCTAGTATATTTATCTGGTCAGATAAATATCAGAGGGGGTTGTTAATCAGTTTCAGCTGCTTTGTTGTTAATAAAATCAACAGCAAGTCCATCAGATGGGCAACATTGAGATGGCCCCCAAAACAGGAATGGTTTTCCACGTTGAGGCCACTGATATTTTTTTCTCTCATCTCTTTTGGCTGATTTTTTACTGACTTTCTACTGCTGTAGCTTTTTATTTGGCTTGGATCAACATCTCTATTGATAACATGGTGCGTTACCTGGATGCCACAGAGGTTGCACAAGTAGTCCAACTCCTCCAGGATGGTACATCAATATGTGGTGTTGCAAAAAGGTTTTCTGTGTCTCCCACTACAGTTTTAAGAGCATGGAGGGGATTCCAACAGACAGGTAGTTACTCCAGGAGAGCTGGACAGGACAATAGAAGGTCCTTTAACCCTCTGCAGGATCGGTATCTGCTCCTTTGTGCAAGGAGGAACAGGATGAGCACTGTCATAGCCCTACAATTCAACTCCCAGCAGGCCACTGATGTGAATGTTTCGGACAATAAAATCAGAAACAGGCTCCATGAGGGTGACCTGAGGGCCCACCGTCCTATATTGGGACCTGTGCTCACTGTCCAGCACCATAGAGCTTGACTGGCATTTGCCATAGACCACCAGAATCGGTAACTATGCCACTGGCACCCTGTGCTATTTGCTGACAAGAGCAGGTTCAACTTGAGCACATGCGACAGACATGAAAGGGTCTGGAGATGCCGTGGAGAATGTTGTGCTGCCTACAACATCGTTCAGCATGACTGGTTTGGTGGTGGGTCGGTGATGGTCTGGGGAGGCATATCCCTGGAAGGACGCACAGACCTCTACAGGTTAGATAATGGCACCCTGACTACTATTAGGTATTGGCATGAAATCCTTGGACCCATTGTCAGAACCTACGCTGGTGCATGGGGGCCTGGGTTCCTCCTGGTCCACGACAATGCCCTACCTCATGTGGCTAGAGTATGCAGGCAGTTCCTAGAGATTGGGTACCAAGCCCCAAGAGACATACACAGCCTCAATACAAGAGCTGCTGACCTTAGAAGGAAGATCGTGACCCAAATGGAAACCTGGAGCCTCCGACAAATACCGAAGCTAAGTTGTCAAGTACCTCCAGAAGATCTGCTAGAAGATGTGACTGCTGCAATAAGAACCATCCCCACAGGGAACATAACTGAGACCGACAAGATGATCCACAGTACAGCAACAGTAATACTTGAGATGCTGGGATATAAGATCAACACAGGGCATAACAAACAATACCCTCCATGGAAGAGACGGTTAGAGGCCAAGTTAAAGGCGACACGGAGAGAAGTCAGCCAGCTAGCCGAGCTACAGAAAGGGAACATGGTGAATAAAGGGGTACCTAGGAAATACAGCAAGCTCTCCATACCTGAAGCACTCGAAATTGCCAAAAAGAGACGGCTCTGGCTACCCGACTGAAGAGATACACCAAGGAGATTGAGGCCAGGAGAGTAAACAAGACCTTCTCCACTCAACCAGCAAAGGTGTACTCTCAGTGGCAGGGAAATAGCATCCGGTCAGACCCACCAAGAGCTAAGGTGGAGAAATACTGGAAGGGCATGTGGGAAAGAGAAGCATCACACAACACCGATGCCCAGTGGCTAGTGGACCTGAGGATTGACCACAGCTGCCTCCCAGAACAAGAACCAGTAACCATCTCAATGGTGGACATCGAAGAAAGAGTGTCAAAGATGAAGAGTTGGTCAGCACCGGGCCCGGATGTGATCCATACATACTGGCTAAAGAAGCTGACAGCACTCCATGAGCGTCTAGCAGCACAGATGAACCAGCTGCTAAGGGATGGGACGCACCCATAAGGGTTGACTGAAGGCAGGACATGGAAGACCCAGAGAAGGAATCTACCCCATCGTACTACCGGCCAATAAGCTGTCTCAGTACAACATGGAAGCTCCTGTCAGGCATCATGGCGGCGAAGATGAGTAGGCACATGGATCAATATATGAGAGGGGCACAGAAAGGAGTTGGTAGTAACACCAGCTACTGGTGGACAGAGCAGTACACAGAAACTGTAAGAATAGGCATACCAACTTGTGCACCGCCTGGATAGATTACTAGAAAGCCTACGATTCAACGCCACACACATGGATACTGGAATGTCTGGAACTGTATAAGATCAACAAGACACTAAGAGCCTTCATAAAGAACTTAATGGGGAAGTGGAAGACAACCCTGGAGACTAACTCCAAGCCAATTGCCCAAGTTAACATCAAGTGCGGCATATACCAAAGGGATGCACTATCACCACTGCTGTTCTGCATAGGCCTGAACCCCCTCAGTCACATCATCACAAACAGTGGCTACAGATACCAATTCCGAAGCGGGACAACAATCAGCCATCTCCTCTACATGGATGACATCAAGCTGTATGCCAGGAATGAGTGAGAAATTGACTCACTGATCCACACCACCAGGATCTACAGCAAAGACATAGGGATGTCATTCGGATTAGACAAATGTGTCCGGATGGTATCAAGAAGAGGCAAGATTATCAGAACTGAAGGGGTTGACCTACCAGGGGGCAGGATAGAAGACATCAAGGACAGCTACAAATACCTTGGAATTCCACAGGCTAATGGCAACCATGAGGAGGCTGCAAGGAAGTCATCCACAGCCAAATACCTCCAGAGAGTAAGGCAAGTCCTGAGCAGTCAGCTGAATGGCAAGAACAAGGCCCAAGCCATCAACATGTATGCACTGCCGGTCATCAGGTACCCCGCTGGGATCATAAACTGGCCAAAGGAGGAGATAGAAGCCACAGATATCAAGACTAGAAAGCTCCTCACCATGCATGGAGGGTTTCACCCCATGTCCAGCACCCTGAGGCTGTACACTAAGCGGAAAGAGGGAGGCCGAGGACTAGTGAGCATCAGGGCCACTGTCCAGGATGAGACATTAAAAATCCAAGAGTACATCAGGAAGATGGCCCCAACAGATGAACTGCTCAGTGAATGCCTAAGACAGCAGAAACCTGAGGAGGAAGAGGAGGAGGAGACAACATAGAGGGACAAGCCCCTATACCGCATGTACCACCGTCAGACAGAGGAAGTGGCTGATATCAAGAAGACCTACCAATGGCTGAATAAAGCTGGACTGACAGACAGCACAGAGGCACTGATCATGGCAGCACAAGAACAGGCCCTAAGTACAAGAGCAATAGAGGCCAATATCTACCACAGTAGATCTGACCCAAGGTGCAGGCTATGTAAAGAAGCCCCAGAGTCAGTCCAGCATGTGGTAGCAGGGTGTAAGATGCTCGCCAGCTCAGCATACATGGAAAGGCCCAACCAAGTAGCTGATATAGTGTACAGGAACATCTGTACCCAGTATGGACTAGAAATACCCAAATCCCAATGGGACATACCACCGAAGGTGGTTGAGAACGGCTAAGATCCCTTGGGACTTCATCTTCCAGACTGACAAACAGCTGCTGGCTAACAAACCGGACATAGTGGTGACCTCAACCCCAGAGACAGGAGAACCCGCCTCAGAGAACCCAGACTCTGTTTCCTCATGGGAAGGCGTGTCTGCGGGATTGAGGAGGTCTTCGAAGTATTCTCCCCACCGAGTCACAGCGTCCCAAGTTGAGGTCAGCAGTGCCCCATCCCCACTACATACAGTGTGGATGCTGCACTGCTTCCCCCTCCTGAGACGCCTGATGGTGGACCAGAATTTCTTCAAAGCAGACTGGAAGTCGTCCTCCAAGGCCTCACCGAACTCCTCCCATGCCCGAGTTTTTGCCTCAGCAACCACCAAAGCTGCATTCCGCTTGACCAGCCGGTACCTATCAGCTGCTTCAGGAGTCCCACAGGCCAAAAAGGCCTGATAGGACTCCTTCTTCAGCTTGACAGCATCCCTTAACGCTGATGTCCACCAACGGGTTCTGGGGTTGCCGCTACGACAGGCGGCAACCTTACAGCCGCAGCTTACCTTACAGCCGCAGCTGCGGTCGGCCGCCTCGACAATGGGGGCGCGGAACATAGTCCACCCCGCCTCCCCCGGAACTTGAGTGAAGTTCTGTCGGAGGTGGGAGTTGAAACTCCTTCTGACAGGGGATTCCGCCAGGCGTTCCCAGCAGACCCTCACAATACGTTTGGGTCTGCCAGGTCAGACCGGCATCTTCCCCCACCATCGGAGCCAACAAACCACCAGGTGGTGATCGGTTGACAGCTCCGCCCCTCTCTTCACCCGAGTGTCCAAGACATGCGGTCGGTATATGTATATATACAGTATATATATATATATATATATATATATATATATATATATATATACATACTGTATATATATACAGTATATATATGTATATAATATGGGCGGCACAGTAGTGCAGTGGGTAGCGCTGTCGCCTCAAAACACAGCGGGTTGGGGTACGAGTCCCACTCTGTGCATGCTTTCCCCGTGTTTGCATGCTCTCCCCATGTCTGCGTGGGTTCTCTCCGGGCTCTCCGGCTTCCTCCCACCTCCAAAAGCATGTTCTTCAGGTTGATTGGCCGGTCCCAAATTGCCCATAGGAGTGAGTGTGTGAGTGCATGGTTGTCTCTCTCTGTGTGTGGTGCGTTGGCGTCGTGCCCGGAGTGTCCGCCGCCTCACACCCTATGCCAGGTGAGATAGGCTCCAGCTCCCCGTGACCCGCTATGCCGGATGAAGCAGCTTGGTGATGACACTGTGGAGCTTGTCAAGAGCTTTATGTACTGTATCTGGGATCCATAGTGACGGACAATGGGCACCTTAAAGGAGAGATTCTCTGCAGAAGAGCTCTGGCAGCATAAGCTCTACAGTCTCTCTGGAAGACCATCTCATCAGACCATCTCATGCAAGACAAGCTCTGAATTTACAACTCTGCCATCCTCTTCATCCTGCTACAACTCAGAACTGCGTCACATCCAGAAGTATGACACAGCTATCGTGGGATGTATCAGGGACAATGAGGAGGAGGAGTATAGATGCCTGGTGAAGGACTTTGTTGACTAGTGTCACAGCAACAGCAGCTCAACACCTCCAAAACTAAAGACCTGGTCATTGACTTCAGGAGGGACAGACCCCAACCTAGACCAGTTCTGATAGGAACAGAGGAGGTGGAGATTGTGCAGACCTATAAATATCTTGGGCTGTGGCTGGACAACAAGCTGGACTGGACCAGCAACATGAGGCAGCTGTACAAGAAAACACAGAGCAGAATGTACTTTCTGAGGAGGCTGAGGGCATTCAACATCTGCAGGAAGCTTCTTTGGATGTTCTATCAGTCTGTTGTCGCCAGCGTCCTGTTGTTCACCTTGGTGTGTTGGGGAGGGAGCGTGACAAAGGCGTATTTCTCCAGGATGGAGAAGCTGATCAGGTGGGCCAGCTCGGTGGTCGGGATGAAGCTGGTCCCTCTGGCAACGGTGGTAGAGAAGAGAACATTAGACAAACTGCTGGACATCATGGACAATGTCAGCCACCCTCTGCACACAGTTACTAACAACCAGAGAAGCCTGACCAGCCAGAGGCTGCGCCTTCCAACATGTAGGACAAACAGACTGAAGAACTCCTTCATCCCCCGTGCTCAACTCCTCTCTGGGGGAGTTGAAGAAGAAGAAAGTCCACACGAGAGCTGAGGGATGACACAGACAATACAGCAAAAATAATACAAACACTATAGACATTTCACGATACCCATACTTAACCAGGCCTGTTTATTTTTTATTTCTATGCCTGTTTATGAGTTTCTACTTATATATTCTTGATGGGTTATTTATTACTTTCTATTTGGTGTTGTACTACTTTCTATGTGCTGGGGCTTCCTGTGTGTTTTTCTGTATGTGTATATATATATATATATATATATATATATATATATATATATATATGGGCGGCACGGTGGCGCAGTGGTTAGCGCTGCTGCCTCACAACACGGCGGACCCGGGTTCGAGTCCCGCTCTGTGCGGAGTTCGCATGCTCTCCCCGTGTCTGCGTGGGTTCTCTCCGGGTTCTCCGGCTTCCTCCCACCTCCAAAAGCATGCGCTTCAGGTTGATTGGCCAGTCCCAAATTGACCATAGCAGTGAGTGTGTGTGTGAATGATTGTTTGTTTCTATGTGGCTCCGCGGTACACTGGCGTCGTGCCTGGAGTGTCCCCCCGCCTCACGCCCTGAGACTGCCAGGATAGGCACTGGCTACCCCCTCGACCTGCGTTAGCGGATTAAGCGGGTTGGAAAATGAATGAATGAATGAATATATATATATATATATATATATATACAGTACAGACCAAAAGTTTGGACACACCTTCTCATTCAAAGAGTTTTCTTTATTTTCATGACTATGAAAATTGTAGATTCACACTGAAGGCATCAAAACTAGGAATTAACACATGTGGAATTATATACTTAACAAAAAAGTGTGAAACAACTGAAAATATGTCTTATACACTATTCTAGGTTCTTCAAAGTAGCCACCTTTTGCTCTGATTACTGCTTCACACACTCTTGGCATTCTCTTGATGAGCTTCAAGAGGTAGTCACCGGAAATGGTCTCCCAACAGTCCTGACAGAGTTCCCAGAGATGCTTAGCACTTGTTGGCCCTTTTGCCTTCACTCTGCGGTCCAGCTCATCCCAAATCATCTCGATTGGGTTCAGGTCCGGTGATTGTGGAGGCCAGGTCATCTGGCGCAGCACCCCATCACTCTCCTTCTTGGTCAAATAGCCCTTACACAGCCTGGAGGTATGTTTGGGGTCATTGTCCTGTTGAAAACTAAATGATGGCCCAACTAAACGGAAACCGGATGGAATAGCATGCCGCTGCAAGATGCTGTGGTAGCCATGCTGGTTCAGTATGCCCTCAATTTTGAACAAATCCCCAACAGTGTCACTAGCAAAGCACCCCTACACCATCACACCTCCTCCTCCATGCTTCACGGTGGGAACCAGGCATGTAGAGTCCATCCGTTCACCTTTTCTGCGTCGCACAAAGACACGGTGGTTGGAACCAAAGATCTCAAATTTGGACTCATCAGACCAAACCAGATTTCCACCGGTCTAATGTCCATTCCTTGTGTTCTTTAGCCCAAACAAGTCTCTTCTGCTTGTTGCCTGTCCTTAGCAGTGGTTTCCTAGCAGCTATTCTACCATGAAGGCCTGTTTCACACAGTCTCCTCTTAACAGTTGTTCTAGAGATGTGTCTGCTGCTAGAACTCTGTATGGCATTGACATGGTATCTAATCTGAACTGCTGTTAACCTGTGAGTTCTGAGGCCGGTGACTCGGATGAACTTATCCTCCGCAGCAGAGGTGACTCTTGGTCTTCCTTTCCTGGGGCGGTCCTCATGTGAGCCACTTTCTTTGTAGCGCTTGATGGTTTTTGCGACTGCACTTGGGGACACTTTCACAGTTTTCCCAATTTTTTGGACTGACTGGCCTTCATTTCTTTACTTGGCTGCTTTTTTTCTTGCCATAATACAAATTCTAACAGTCTATTCAGTAGGACTATCAGCTGTGTATCCACCTGACTTCTGCACAACACAACTGATGGTCCCAACCCCATTTATAAAGCAAGAAATCCCACTTATTAAACCTGACAGGGCACACCTGTGAAGTGGAAACAATTTCAAGTGACTACCTCTTGAAGCTCATCAAGAGAATGCAGAATGTGTGCAAAGCAGTAATCAGACCAAAAGGTGGCTACTTAGAAGAAACTAGAATATAAGGCGTATTTTCAGTTGTTTTACACTTTTTTGTTAAGTGCATATTTCCACATGTGTTAATTCATAGTTTTGATGCCTTCAGTGTGAATCTACAATGTCAATAGTCATGAAAAGAAAGGAAACTAATTGAATGGGAAGGTGTGTCCAAACTTTTGGTCTGTACTGTATATATATAATATATATATACACTGTATATACACATACACACATACTTTATGTGTGTGTGTGTGTGTGTGTGTGTGTGTGTGTGTGTGTGTGTGTGTGTGTGTGTGTGTGTGTGTGTGTGTGTGTGTGTGTGTGTGTGTGTGTGTGTGTGTGTGTGTGTGTGTGCTTTGAATGTTGATCTAAAGATGTGCTACTTTCATTTGTGATAGTTTCCCACATGGTTTTCTTTAATCACATTGTGTCCAGACTCCTTCTGTCTGTCGCTGCAGCTGGAGGTGCTCCACTCTCAGATGCTGATGCTTATTAGAGAGCGATGGGGAGACTTAGTGCAGGAAGAGAGATATGTACCTGCAAAAAAGACAATGATGAGAAGTTTACATATGCCCAGCCCTTGTCATTGTAAAATTTGACCCCACCCATGGATTGGCAATAGTGCATTGTCAGCACTGAATAACAAAATTTCCTGGTAGTGAGTCAATATGGATCATTGGCAGCAACAGATGTACAAATCTTATTTGACAGTTTTTGCTCAAGTTTATATGGGGAAATGAAAATGAAAGTGAAGAACACAACATTAATATGCCATGAAAAACATGGTATTTTAGGGCATACATCTCTCTTTTGTTATTTTGAAAAGAAAATTAGAAATACCATGGGAAAAAATCATTGAAAGAAAAGGTGTGGAGTTAGAAAATCATTGGGAAGATGGACAGTAACGGGTGGAGAAGTAAGAAAGTTCATGAACAAGAGAAAGTAAGGTTTTCGGTTTCACAAAGGGAGGTACCTTAACTCAGAGTTAGAGCATTAACCCTGACCAGTTTCATGAAGCGAGGTAAACTAAACCTCTGCATTTGTTACCATAGTAACAGACTCTGAAGCTAACCTGGTCAGGAGCAGGGTTTCCTCTGACTCCGCCCCCTTTCACCACCGCTCGCAAGCTTCATTTCCTGGTTCAGTCGGATGGAGAGTTTGACCGATGTAAGGTTTTATAAATAAGTTGGTATTTTAGTATTTTGTATTTTGGAAGCAGTCATGACATGTCCGTTTGACGAGGATCCTGTTTGTGATGATTCAGCATTAATTCACAGAGAATTAAATATTTTTTTGTCGCTTTCAGATGTCCCATCATATCCAGACAGTTCTCTTTATGATCGGTACTGGTTCACATCCCGATCCATCAAATACATCCATGACCTAATCCATCCTCACATCTGCAGCATCACTGCGTGTAGCGATACGTTCAGTTTTTATTTTTTCTTTGCAAACAGTAGATTTTCTATACAATGTGGGAGATGCTCAGTGCGCCTTGCCTTTTACCCAAGTTTTTCTATTTCCCTGGAGATAAACCCATCAGAATTTCATTTTATTTCATATACTTATTGGGATCCCCGAAGGGAAATTAAGACAGCACATTTTAGTAACTTTGTTAATCAAATTCATACATTATACATTAGGGGAGGCAGTGGCTCAGTGGTAAAAGCAGGCGGTAGAGCGGGTCATCCTATGATTTCAAGATCGGCGGTTCGATTCCTGCTCCCGCCCAAAAAATGCCCGGAGGTGAGCTGAAAGTGGGAGGTGTCAGCTCACCTCTGGAGCACTGCCGAGGCGCCCTTGAGCAACGTGCCGCCCCCTTTACAAATTGCTCATTTAAAGCGCACCAAGATGGAGCTGCCTGCCACTCTACCTCCCTTGCATGCCTACAGGCCCCCTTGTGTGTGTGTGTGCTACAGGGGCCTGTACACACTAATATATATATATATATATATATATATATATATATATATATATATATATATATATATATGCATGCGTTTGAATCATTAGCTAGAGTGTGCATTCTTAAATTCCCTTCGGGGATCAAAACAGTATTTAAAATAAAAAAAATTTAAATGTGTATATCTATATATATATATATATATATATGTCCCTCTCACCCTTGTGGGGTGGTATCCGTGTGTCATCCTCAAGCTCGGGTCCTCTACCAGTGGCCTGGGAGTCTGAGGGTTCAGCACAGTATGTTAGCTGTTCCTAGGACTGCGCTCTTCTGGACTGAGGCTTCAGATGTTGTTCCAGGAATCTGCTGGAGCCACTCTTCCAGT
Organism: Antennarius striatus; assembly: GCF_040054535.1. NCBI lineage: Eukaryota > Metazoa > Chordata > Actinopteri > Lophiiformes > Antennariidae > Antennarius > Antennarius striatus. The sequence continues at coordinate 10,721,495 of NC_090783.1, read as the reverse complement.
TTGGGGGTCACTGCCCCAAGTGTACTCCTACCACGGGGACCACATTAACCTTGACCTTCCACATCTGTTCCAGCTGTTCTTTCAACCCTTGATACTTCTCAATCTTTTCGTGTTCCTTCTTCCTGATGTTGGCGTCAGCTGGAATCGCCACATCTATCACCACTGCTCTCTTCTGCTCTTTGTCCATCACCACTATGTCCGGTTTGTTAGCCAGCAGCTGTTTGTCGGTCTGGAAGCTGAAGTCCCACAGGATCTGAGCCTTGTCGTTCTCAACCACCTTCGGTGGTATGTCCCATTGGGATTTGGGTACTTCTAGTCCATACTGGGTACAGATGTTCCTTTACACTCTCACAGCTACTTGGTTGTGCCTTTCCATGTATGCTGAGCTGGCGAGCATGTTACACCCTGCTACCACATGCTGGACTGACTCTGGAGCTTCTTTACATAGCCTGCACCTTGGGTCAGATCTACTGTGGTAGATATTGGCCTCTATTGCTCTTGTACTTAGGGCCTGTTCTTGTGCTGCCATGATCAGTGCCTCTGTGCTGTCTGTCAGTCCAGCTTTATTCAGCCATTGGTAGGTCTTCTTGATATCAGCCACTTCCTCTATCTGACGGCGGTACATGCAGAGTAGGGGCTTGTCACTCCATGTTGTCTCCTCCTCCTCTTCTTCTTCCTCAGGTTTTTGCTGTCTAAGGCATTCACTGAGCAGTTCATCTGTTGGGGCCATCTTCCTGATGTACTCTTGGATTTTTAATGTCTCATCCTGGACAGTGGCCCTGATGCTCACTAGTCCTTGGCCTCCCTCTTTCCGCTTAGTGTACAGCCTCAGGGTGCTGGACTTGGGGTGAAAAACTCCATGCATGGTGAGGAGCTTTCTAGTCTTGATATCTGTGGCTTCTATCTCCTCCTTTGGCCAGTTTATGATCCCAGCGGGGTACCTGATGACCGGCAGTGCATACATGTTGATGGCTTGGGCCTTGTTCTTGCCATTCAGCTGACTGCTCAGGACTTGCCTTACTCTCTGGAGGTATTTGGCTGTGGATGACTTCCTTGCAGCCTCCTCATGGTTGCCATTAGCCTGTGGAATTCCAAGGTATTTGTAGCTGTCCTTGATGTCTTCTATCCTGCCCCCTGGTAGGTCAACCCCTTCAGTTCTGATAATCTTGCCTCTTCTTGATACCATCCGGACACATTTGTCTAATCCGAATGACATCCCTATGTCATTGCTGTAGATCCTGGTGGTGTGGATCAGTGAGTCAATTTCTCGCTCATTCCTGGCATACAGCTTGATGTCATCCATGTAGAGGAGATGGCTGATTGTTGTCCTGCTTCGGAATAGGTATCTGTAGCCACTGTTTGTGATGATGTGACTGAGGGGGTTCAGGCCTATGCAGAACAGCAGCGGTGACAGTGCATCCCCTTGGTATATGCCGCACTTGATGTTAGCTTGGGCAATTGGCTTGGAGTTAGTCTCCAGGGTTGTCTTCCACTTCCCCATTGAGTTCTTGATGAAGACTCTTAGTGTCCTGTTGCTCTTATACAGTTCCAGACATTCCAGTATCCACGTGTGTGGCATTGAATCGTAGGCTTTCTGGTAATCTATCCAGGCGGTGCACAAGTTGGTCTGCCTATTCTTACAGTTTCTGTGTACTGCTCTGTCCACCAGTAGCTGGTGCTTGGCTCCCCTGGTGTTACTACCAACTCCTTTCTGTGCCCCGCTCATATATTGATCCATGTGCCTACTCATCTTAGCTGCCATGATGCCTGACAGGAGCTTCCATGTTGTACTGAGACAGCTTATTGGCCGGTAGTAGGATGGGGTAGATTCCTTCTGTGGGTCTTTCATGATCAAGACTGTTCTGCCTTCAGTCAACCATTCTGGGTGCATCCCATCCCTTAGAAGCTGGTTCATCTGTGCTGCTAGATGCTCATTGAGTGCTGTCAGCTTCTTTAGCCAGTATATATGGATCATATCCGGGCCCGGTGCTGACCAACTCTTCATCTTTGACACTCTTTCTTCGATGTCCACCATTGAGATGGTTACTGGTTCTTATTCTGGGAGGCAGCTGTGGTCAGTCCTCAGGTCCACTAGCCACTGGGCATCGGTGTTGTTTGATGTTTCTCTTTCCCATATGCCCTTCCAGTATTTCTCCACTCAGCTCTTGGTGGGTCTGGCCGGATGCTATTTCCCTGCCACTGAGAGTTCACCTTTGCTGGTTGAGTGGAGAAGGTCTTGTTTATTCTCCTGGCCTCAATCTCCTTGGTGTATCTCTTCAGTTGGGTAGCCAGAGCCGTTAGTCTCTGTTGATATACCATATTGATATACCATATTTATGATATCATTGTCTCATTTACATGTAATACTGGATATGTGAACTGGAACAGAGTTGGAGAGAAATTAGATGAATTCAAATGACAGGAGAGATGATTCAGGTTCTAAGTAAAGTAGATGGGGCACCCACTCTGTCATTATCCTCAGATTGATCTCCTTTTTGTTTTTCTTGTTTATTATTAAAGGGACAGTAAAGTTAATTTTATGTGACACATACGTTATTCATCATAATGAAAAATAGAAGAAAATATACATTTTATATGTGTAGCATAATCTGTTTGGTCAAAAAAGCTTAAAATCCTCGGATTCAGTGGTCACGTGGGCGTCAACGTCCCTTGCGCCCAACATAGCTTGACAGCCATAAGAAACAATGTAGCTCTAGACGCGATTTACACCAAAACCATCATGGTTACCTGCGCGGTGAACGGTTCTGTCAACAGAACAACAAAAAAATGCGAAGACAAGGACCTGTCATTCTTTAGAATAACTTCTGCGAAGGTGTCGCGCTAAAAATGCCAACGCACTAGCCCGTCAATGGGATTGTTCATATTATACTATATTATATTATACTATAAGTACCTGGGACTGCAGCTAGACAGCAGACTGGACTGGTCACTCAACTCCAACTGTGTGTACAAGAAGGGGTAGAGCAGGATGTACTTCCTAAGGAGGCTGGCCTCCTTCAACATCTGTCCTAAGCTCCTTTTCATGTTCTATCAGTCCGTAGTCTCCAGTGTGCTGTCATATGTCATTGTGTGTTGGGGTGGGGTGGCCAGAAAAAAGAGATATGGACCGTCTGAACAGACTCATCCGCAGAGCGGGCTCAGTGGTCGGGCTGAGCCTGGACTCTGTGGATATGCTTCTGGAGAGCAGGACCATGTCTAAAATTAAGGCCATCATGAACAACACCAGGCACCCCCTACACACCACCTTCTCCCAGCAGAGAAGCACCTTCAGCGGCAGACTGCTGTCACACAGCGCCTCCACAGAGAGGCTGAGGTCCTCCTTCGTGCCCCGTGCCATCAGGGGGTACAATGACTCTCTCAGGAGGAGCGGGGGGGAGGTGGCGAGGTCAGCACGGGGTTGAAAATGGATTTAATTTAATTTCATTTAAATTTAATTTTATACTGTTGTATATAATATATATATAAATTATTTATTTTTTATACTGTTTTACATTTTAATTCAATTTTATACTGTTTAGATTTTATTTTATACTGTTTATATTTTAATACTGTAATATTTTTAAATTTTATACTGTTTATATTTTAGTTATAGTTTAGTATATAAGTCCTGTTAGTGCTGCATGTGCCTGTCTGTTAGTGTAATGTATGTCTTGTGGTATGTCCTGTGATGTCAGTGTTTCCTTTTCTCCTGGTGTTTATCCAGTATTATTTGTTATGTAATGCCTGAGCAGTGGATATATGCAATTTCCTCCGGGATTAATAAAGTATCTATCTATCTATCTATCTATCTATCTATCTATCTATCTATCTATCTATCTATCTATCTATCTATCTATCTATCTATCTATCTATCTATCTATCTATCTATCTATCTATCTATCTATGTTAGCATTGAGCTAACTGCATATAACTTGTTATTAATTCCACAGTGAATTTATTTGAAAGTGGCGTCTTTTTGCTGTTCAACCGTTCACCGCGCAGATAACCATGATACTTTTAGTGTAAATCGCGTCTAGAGCTGCATTGTTTCTTATGGTGTCAAGTAGTGATGTGACGCTGGGGATCGAAGCTCCAAAGCGTGTGCCAAGCAGGAGAGGGGCGTTCCCGCGAAGTGCGAATCGAGGCCTGCTTCATCGATGGGAGGAGCTGTAATTGATGACGTCCGAAGCCTCGCAAGCAGCGAGGCTTCGGGCATGTCTTCCGTATCGACGCTCCCATCACGGGAACGCCCCGCTACGTGGCCGATACCACATGACTGATTCGGCTCACGACACGCGTTCCAACACCAATATAAAGCGATCACACTCCATTCAGAATGTAGTTGTATGGTGGAGAGTTGTGGTTAGATAGTGTGGAGACAGTTAAGAATTTAGATAGCGTTAGATATATTCTGTAGCAAGATATAGATAGTGTGGAGAGAGTCAGTTTAGGAGATTCAGGAAATGGAACCTGCCACAGTGGAGAAATTGTTTCTAAATAAAAACCAATGATGTCACCAAGCATAATCACTGGCTATACCTCAATGTTACAGAAACACAATCATTGTCCATACCCCAACCACCCTCCCCTCAGTGTACATGTTTATTTGGACATGAGGAAAAAGAAAATAATCACTTTCCATAGAGCTGGTGTGTGTGTGTAATAGAAACAAGCAAACCTTGGTTTGGGAACACTCTAGACATCAAACAAATCTGAATTCGACCAAAAAATACAAACAAAATTTGGAAGATGAACGCAAAACAAATGCCTTTTTCTAGCCGCCAGGCGAGCGAAAAGTCTAGAGAAAACATGACGGTAATGTGCTTTTTCTTTTAGTTTACTGTATTCAATAATTTCACTTAATTTGCATTCCATTGCCTATGGTACAGTACCCTAAACTTCGGTCCCAAAGACAATGATAACTTGCATCTTGGGCTAACCATATTTCTTTCTCATGTTTGCTTCCTTCTTTTACATTTCTTTGACATGTTTCATTACTATGCAATTTGATATATAAATGACTATAAAATGTTGAAAAAAAGTGTCTTGGAACCGATTAAGACCCTTTACATTATTTGAAATGGGAAAATTGTATTTGAAATTCAAACAAATCGTTATTCGAACAGCCTTCCGGAACAAATTGTGGTCAGAAACCGAGGTTTCCTGTATATATATATATATATATATATATATATATATATATATATATATATATATATATATATATATATAATCACTAAACTATACATGTTTTGCATACTTCTTTATTTTGCTGACAGTTTTATTAACAGGATTTCTGCAAAATGCTGCAAACTTCAAACTCATGCCACCTGATATTTTACCATCCAGTAGATGTCGTACCAGAGCAAATGAAGCCTCGTGAAGCTCCAAACCACCATGAACTGATTGGAATGAAAGGCTTCAATGCTTCATGGGGCTTCATCTGCCCATAACTACTGTCAAGCTATGTTGGGCACAAGTGACTTGACGCCCACGTGACCACTGAATGTGGAAGCTGCTGCGGCGCAGATTTTAAGCTTTTTTGACCAAACGGATGATGCTAAACACATAAAATTTGTATTTTCTTCTATTTTTCATAATGATGAATAACATATATGTCACTTAAAATTAACTTTACTGTCCCTTTAAGATTCTTATACGTCAAACTCAGAATAAAATCACCCCCACGCCCACCCACCTTTGCATCATTCTTAATTTTGAATTGTACTTGCTGCATCAAACAAATTTAAGCTTGTGTTTGCATTAACAAAGAGGTCACTAAAATGGGATTGTATATACCTTTTCCTCACTAACATCTTCAACCTCTGACTCCTCTTTCTCCTCCTACTTCAATCCATTTGGTGTTTCTGGTTGTTTGCTTGTACATCAAAATCCCTGGTAGTTGTGAGGCAGAGTCAAATAGGGAGAGTGGTGCACTGGCTAATAATGCAGTACTCCTTTTCACCTGAGCCATTTAGATCTTGTCCAAATACACCAAGATATACATTAAGTATATGGAGTAAATTGTGATATTGATGGATCTTTTCATGTGTCAAGGGTCCACTTACGTAAATACTGTACAATACTATTTTTTGTGCTTCATCCACATGCGCTGTGCATGATAAAGAAGAAAACAATCATGTTTTTCCATTTTCCAGAGCACAATAAAGGGTGTGCTCAATAACTGACTCTATTATGATGATGCAAGTCTCACTCATTATGTATCATTAAAGCTGTTTCTTCAAATTGCAATGATTAAGCCAATCAGACAAAGGACAGTTTGTGATTTGACATAGTGATCTTTTCAGTGCTTCATTAACCTCCTCAGTTTAGGTCAACAGTGTTCCATCTTTGCTGTATACAGCTTAGATGGTCCCTCGTTTCCCCCTACTGAGGTCTCGAACAGGCCTCCAGAACAACTTTGGTGCTGTACGAAAGTTCATTTCCATGACCTCTCCGAACTCCTCCAACACCCTCTGTTTTGCCTCCATCACAGCCGAGGCTGCAGTCCTTCTGGTCTGTCAGCACCTTGCAACTGCTTCAGAAGTCCCCAGGAACGGACGGCTTCCCTGACCACCGGGGTCCATCACGGTGTTCGACGGTTACCGCCCCTTGAGGCACCCAGGACCTTGAGACCACAGCTCTCAGTTGCAGCTGCAGCAATGGAAACTTTGAACATAGACTATTCAGGTTCAATGTAACCCCAGCCTCCATAGGTATGTGAGAAAAGCTACTTCAGAGGTGTCACTTGAAGGCATCGGGGACCGAGTCCTCCTCCAGACATTCCCAGTTCACCCGCACTTCTCGTTTGGGCTTACCAAGTCTATCTAAAGGTTCCCTCTGCCAACAGACCCAAGTCACCACCAAGTGGTGATCAGTTGACAGCTCTACCCTTCTCTTCACCCAAGTGTCCTAAACAGACGGTCAAAGGTCAATTGATACAATTACAGTTCCAGGAACACTTACGAGCATCCTTGTGTTCGAACATGGTGTTAGTTATGAACGATCCGTGACTAGCACAGAAGTCCAACAATATAACACCACTCGGGTTTAGATCAGGGAGGCCATTCCTTCCAATAATGACCCTCTAGGTGTCTGGTGTCTCCGTCATTGTCGACGTGTGCATTGAAGTCCCCCAGGAGAGCAATGGAGTCCCCTACTGGGGTCCCATGAAGGACCCCCTTTAGGGACCCCAAGAAGTCCAAGTACTCTGAGTTGCTATTGGTGCATACACACAAATAACAGTCAGAGTTTTCCCTCCCGCAGCCTTAACGTGTAGGGAGGCGACCTTCTCATCCACCGGGAATTAACTCTAACACAAAAGCACTCAGCCAGGGGCTTGTGAGTATCCCCACACCCAACCTGTGCCTAGCACCTGGCGCAATTCCTGTGAAAAACAAGGTCCAACCCCAGTTCAGGAGTTTAGATTCAGAACCAAGGATATGAATGGAGGTAAGCCCCACCATATCCAACTGGTAACGCTCCATCTCCAACACAAACTCCAGCTCCTTGTCCATCGTAACCCCCTGTCTTCACTGCTACCCAAAAGGCAGTGCACCCAACCCCATTGGTCTGTCCTGCAGGCGGTGGGTCAACAGGGGCGGGGAAAATCCAAGTTACCTTTTTGGGCTGAGCCCGACGGGGCCCCCTGGCAGATCCGGCCACCAGTCCATTCGCTGACGGGACCTCTATCCAGGCCTGGCTCCAGATGAATAGCATACCTGAGAACTGACCACAGCAGCCTCCCAGAACAAAAACCAGGAACCTTATTGTGGTGGAGAGGTTGTGTGCACTTTATTCTACGGCCCCCCTAGGGGGGTGCGACCCACTATTTAAGCATTGCCCTATGGGAATTATTTAAGATTTTTTTTTATTTAACTATTTCATTTTCTTTTTGCGAATGACATTTCTCCATATACATGAAGTGTCATTATGGAAAATATGCTGAAGGGTTAATTGAATAGGATATGGAAAATATCTTATTCAATTAGCCCTACAACACATCTTTTTAACTCTTGACCTCACACTAGATCTATTTTCTCCAACCTGTGATATTCTTATTTTTGCCACATGCACACATTCATACGACCATCATTATGTCAAGGTTGTAGTCAGCAACTTCCTATTTTTTCACATTTACTTTACTTTCTCTCCATCTGTCAAATTGGCCTTCCAACATATGTCTCCTCTTTTGCACAAACACTGTCACGGAAAAGCTCTCTTCATAACTTAAGACCAGAGCTTTGAACCGGTTCATGGAACGAAAACGAAAACCAGAAACTTTTGGTATTTTGGCAGGAACGAAATGGAAACCGAAAACTTGATATTTTTTAATGTTCCCGAACAGAATCGCAACAGAAAATAATTGTAAACCGGTTAATACCGGGTTTTTTTTCGTTCTTGAAAAAAATATTTGACCTCATGTTTCACTCCCTGTCATTCACTGGACGCGGGATAAGAGCCGAGAGAAGTAGCGGCTATCAGCAGCAGTTAGCAAAAGGGCAGTCTCCCAGTCACCATTTCATCATAACAGGTAAACACTGCAGTATGTCAATCTTAAAAATGTGTGATTTAGACATTAACTCATTGGCTGCAGTCATTTTCAGAGCAGTGTGTTCCCGTACTGCCAGCGCTTTGTTGCAATATTGAGCTATGGGAGAAGCACAATGAAGATCTGTTGTTCAGCAATTAATGACATGGCGGAAGTTATTCTTGTCTTATTTCATGTAATGTCTGAGTAGGAGGCATAAGCCTTAACTACAGTGATATAACTTAAAGCAGAGGTGCAGTGCTGTGGTACTGTTTACTGTAGGGTAGGGGCATATCTATAATTATGGTATATAAACTAATTGCTTTAGTTGTCAATTAAATTTAAAAGTCCTTAAGTTACCGTATTTTGCGCACCATTCGGCTCATTGTACAAAGAGGCGCAGTCTAAATAATGGAGTTTATTTCTGTACTTTAACCGGACACACAGCGCACATTATTACTCGGTGCATGGTTGCTATAGGAAGCAAAAAGCTGACTGTGGTTGGACTGTGTTGTGCTGCGTATTTAAATTTAAAAAAATACACCAACATTATTTTTTATATATGTTTTTATATGTTTTTATATGTTTTAAATCCTTCGAAGTCCTCATCTTAAGTCTGCATTGAATAGCTCGGCAATTTCACTATCGCTGACAGTCACGTTTCCGGGTGGCTGTCCGGTAATGATGCTGGCTTTTGCGAAACATCAGGCAAAAGTCGAAGCAGACACGTTAGTCCAGGAATCCGCAATCCACGCACATATTGTGGGGGTGTAACTCGCGGTGTAACTCGCTCGGAACTGCCTCCAGTCCTGGTAAACGTGTGTTCACCATCTCATCCATCACCCCACGACGCACGCAGCTTAACTTTAAAGGCTCTGTTTACAGCGTCCAGCGGTTGGAGTTCTTTCGTTAATCCTCCAGGATGATGGCAAGCTCAGAATTCAGCTGCTTGACGTGGTTTTTGATAGAAGCAGTGGTGTGGGCGTGCATGAAGTCACAGATCAATAGAGATGGCGAAGCGTGAATAAAGCCCCCCGATTGAATGAAGCCCCTGAACGAACCGATTTGCAAAAAATTCTGGTTCAAAGCCCTGCTTAAAACCCACTTGAAGTCTCATTCAGGGAAGAAAAAAGTATCTGTCTATTTTTGAAAATGGTGGTTATTTTTTTAATACCACTGTGGCAAATCTCCTTTTATATGAGAAAAGTTGAATATGTATTTAGGCCTATTAGTTATCCCATTCCTGCAATTTTATTCTTCAGACATGTTTGAATTTAGGGGATGGGAACCTCAATATAACTGTTATTTGTGTGTATAAACCTATTTGATTACATTTTACCAAGCACAGACCAGATCAGTTACTGTTGCACAAGAGCTCTAAAAGAGAATGCCTTTTAAAAAGCACACTTATATTTGAATATCAACTCCTTAAACCAATATTGAGATTATATCTTGTTAGCTGAGTGCAAAGTGCAAAAGAAATATCACGTTTGCTGCTCAGAACAGTTTTAGTTTAGATGAAATCTTCAAGTCAGCCCACAGAGCAGGTTCTTCTCACTTTTCATAATTATTTTAATACAGAACAATATTTTCATTTACATGATCAGATGGAATTACACAACTGAAGAATATAATGTCTAATGGTGAATGACAATGCTGTAGAAATCGTAAATAAATTCTCCCCATCATTACAAGAGTTGTCATTCACAAGTTTCCCTGTATGCCATGGAATATAGATGACCACCACTAGCTATAGAGTGAGCTGCATCAGGGCTCGAAATGAACCTTTTTTCTTGGTAGCACTGGTGCTCCCAAATTTAGAAGTTAGTAGCACCAGCAAAGACTTTAGGAGCACCTACCCAAAAGCAAAGGCAGTGACAGAGCGATAGAGACCGCTCATCATCTCTGTTCCGCGCCTCTCCCCTTCACCCAGCAGAGCAGCCGCAGCTGCGCTCTCATTGTTTCCTGGCAGGACCGCAGGAGCGTGGTCTCACAAAAAAAGGCGCACCAGATTTTTTTCCTTAGTCTCACCGGTGCTCCCAAATATATTTAATAGTCGCACTGATAAAAATTTGGGCGCATATGCGACCAAAATGGGCACAATTTCGAGCCTTGTGCATGCAGTCTTTGTGATGTGTTCACCTACACCTTTTGACCTGACACAAGCAACATTCAAAGTGACATAAAGGTCATGATTTGTTGAGGAGGGACAAACTCCGGGCTCGACGCCAGTGTGCCGCAGAGCCAGATATTTTCTTTGCTTCTATATATATATATAGAAATATTTGTGAACCTTGTATATCTCTTACCTCTTGCTCAGATCTGTAGTCCGTTGGTCTCTTATTGTGTGTGTGATTGTGTATACTGTGTTACTGCGAGCCTTGGCTGAAAAACAAATAAAGGAGAAGGATGCCTTCCAAGTACAGAGACTGAGATAAGTGTCGGTATTAGGAGAATCACCATTTCTCCATAGTTGTCTGTGATTTACAGTATGTCTCTACTGTGTATATGGAGAATCCCATATAAAAATGCATTCTATAAATCTAACATGAAGATAAAGCATCAGAGAGAGCTTTAAATACATAATGTTGCCGCGACATGTTTCTGTGTTTAAACTGTAGCTGAGGAGCTTAGTTCTTTCAACTCTAACCAAAAGGAAATCTTTTGATTCCTTTACTATTTTTCTCTGTTTAGGGAAATCATTTTTGCAATTGTGATTCCTCACATTCCGCCACAAATGATGTATTTTGATATCATAGGATTTTACATGTCTGGTCCAAAAGTTTCATTCTCTCAACCTCTCATGCTGAAAAGAAAATATTGAATCAAGAGGAAGAGGCTTTTTGATGCGTTTGTTCAGTGAGAAAGTATGTCATTATCTTTGAATGAAGTATTCAACTCTCCATAGCAACTAGTGTAAGGGAATGTGCTCTCTGGTCACAAATTAGTTAGAGTAGGCGGTTCAATATGATGGTATGGCAAAAGAAAAAAAAAGCAAAACTATCATCCTTCTACTGCAGTATAGATTTTTCTCAAAGGTATAGACTTTTTTGCTCATTTGAGCATTGCAGCTTTTATTTCAGTATCTAAAACTTTATTTCATCTGATATTCTAACCTTGCACATTTGTTAGACCAAAAGGTAATTTCAAGTTTTATTGACATCTAAATCATTTTCTTTTCTCTTTTCTATTTCAGTATTGCTTCAAGACTTCCTTTGGCCTAAGGAGAAGAATCATTCTCCTCTGGATAAATAATCTACTGGACCAGAAAACTTCCCAATGTAGACTACCGATGACACTCCTAAATAAATATGATTGAAGCTCATCAGTTCAAAGGTAGAAGTTCATAGTCACGTATTCGAAGACCATCCAGACCCTGGAGGACGATCAGCTGACTCTCCACATAGTCATTACTTGCACAGACTTGGCTTCCCACTCTTTTCTCTCTGGACTTCAGTCATTCTACCAAAACAGAGGTGAGTGAAACAACCAGCTAGCAAAGATCAGCTGTCGCTTAGACTCTTATTCAATTGTACTGATGAATATGAATTGGTGGACTGGGGTTTTAAAAGGTGTTTAGAACTGTTGAATTGTGTTCATGTTTAAAAGAGAAAATAGTATAATGCTTGAATATATGGGATAAGATTTTTTTCTGAACTAAAGATATTGGATGCATTTTTTGTATGCACAACTTTATTTGAGAGACCAGAGCCAAACACAACAAGTAAATCCTAAACCAAATTGTAAACCAAATCCTAAAATCCTAAAATTGTCCTTATGAAAAAACGGTACTATCTATCATAGGTAACTATGAGCAAGCTGACATGAAAATGTTCTAAGTGGAAATAGGCCTAAAACTGTTACATTAAGCTAATTGAGGAAATTAGTATTGTTGATTAGTATTATTCATATCATTATTGTTAATAATGTAGCCGCAAGAAGGCACAAGCCAGTGTCTTATTGTGCTGGTCCCAAGTCCGGATAAATACAGAGGGTTGTGTCAGGAAGGGCATCCGGCGTAAAACTTTTGCCAAATCAAACATGCGAATCGAATATATGACTTCCACACTGGATCGGTCGAGGCACAGGTTAACAATGACAGCCATCATTGCTGTTTAGCTAGAGGGTGCCGGTGGAAATTGGACTACTGTTAGTCGAGGAGAAAAGGAAATTGTGTTCGTAGGAAGAGAGAGAAGAGGACCGCCAAGGGTATAGGACTGAGAGTAGGGAAGTTAAATGTTAGAACTATGACAGGAAAAGGTAGAGAGTTGGTTGATATGATGCAGAGGAGGAAGGTAGACATACTGTGTGTCCATGAGACCAGGTGGAAAGGTAGCAAGGCTAGAAGTTTAGGAGCAGTTTCAAGTTGTTCTATCATGGTGTAGATAGGAAGAGAAATGGAGTAGGAGTTACCTTAAAGGAGGAGTTTGTTAGGAATGTCCTGGAGGTAAATAGAGTGTCAGATAGAGTGATGAGTCCGAAGTTAGAAATTGAAGGTGTGATGTCCAATGTTAGTGGGTATGCTCCACAGGTAGGATGTGAGCTGGAGGAGAAGGAAAAATTCTGGTTGGACTTTGATGAATTGATGCAGAGCATACCTAAAAGTGAGAGAGTTGTCATTAGTTCAGACTTCAAGGGATATGTTGGTGCAGAAAACAGAGATGATATGAAAGTGATGGGTAGGTGTGGTAACTAGGAAAGGAATGCAGAAGGACAGATGGTGGTTGACTTTGCAAAAAGGATGGAAATGGCTATAGTGAATACTTTCTTCCAGAAGAAGATGCAGGAACATAGGGTGACCTATAAGAGTGGAGGTAGGAGCACACAGGTAGACTACATCTTGTGTAGACGGTGTAATCTGAAGGAGATCAGTGACTGCGAAGTAGCGGTAGGTGAAAGTGTAGCCTAACAGCATAGGATGGTGGTATTGTAGGATGTCTTTGGTGATGAGGAAGATGAATAGGAGAGCAAAGACAGAGCAGAGGACGAAATGGTGGAAGTTGAAAAAGAAAGAGTGTTGCATGACTTTTAGGAAGGAGTTAAGATTGGCTCTGGGTGGTCAGGAGCTGCTTCCAGATGACTGGACAACTACAGCTAATGTGATCAGGGAGACAGGTAGAAGAGTACCGTATTGGCCCGAATATAAGACGGTGTTTTTTGCATTGAAATAAGACTGAAAAAGTGGGGTCGTCTTACATTCGGGGTCTAGACATTATACCCATTCACAACGCTAGATGGCGCAAAATATCTTTAAAGCGAATGCTGAACTGACCTCCCCAGGCCAAAGCGAACCCCTGTCACGAAGAAGAAAAATAAAAATAGTGGTAGCACGAAGAACAAAAATTAAAAATAGCGGTAAGAAAGAAAAAAAAAGAAAATAAGAGAAGAGACAACAGAAAATGGAGAAATGTAGCGACAATCTGGAGAAAAGTGGGTCGAAGATCAGCCAGGTTAATCGGCAGCTGAGGAGAAGTTATGACGCTGTTAGGACTGTAAAACAATGGTAAGGTGTGCTGTAGGTGTGACAGAGGAGTTCAAGGTGGAGGTGGGACTGCATCAGGGATCAGCTCTGAGCCCCTTCTTGTTCGCTATGGTGATGGACATGCTATCAGACTAGGTTAGACCAGAATCTCTATGGACTATGATGTTTGCAGATGACATCTATAGTGAGAGCAAGGAACAGGTGGAGGAGAAGCTAGAAAAGTGGAGGTTTTTCCTGGGAAGGAAAAGAATGAAGGTTAGCCGCAGTAAAACAGAGTACATGCATGTGAATGAGAGGGGCCCAAGTAGAAGAGTGAGTTTACAGGGAGAAGAGATCAAGAAGGTGGAGGATTTTAAGTACTTAGGGCAACCGTCCGGAGCAATGGAGAGTGTGGAAAAGAGGTGAGGAGGCATGTACAGGCAGGATGGAATGGGTGGAGAAAAGTGTCAGGTGTCAAGTGTGATAGAAGAGTTTCAGCTAAAATGAAAGAAAAGGTGCACAAAACTGCCATGAGACCAGCGATGGTGTTTGGTCTAGAGACAGTGTCACTGAGGAAAAGACAGGAGACAGAGCTGGAGGTAGCGGAGATGAAGATGCTTAGGTTCTCTTTGGGAGTGACCATGATGGATAGGATCAGGAATGAATACATCAGAGGGACAGCACATGTTAGAGGTTTTGGAGATAAAGTCAGAGAGGCCAGACTGAGATGGTTTGGACATGTCCAGAGGAGAGATAGTGAATATATTGGTAGAGGGATGCTGAGTTATGAAATGCCAGGCAGGAGGCCTAGAGGAAGACCAAAGACGAGGTTTATGGACGTAGTGAAAGAGGACCTGAAGGTAGTTGGTGTGAGAGAAGAGGATGCAGAAGACGGGTTTAGATGGAGGAAATTGATTTGCTGTGGCGACCCCTGAAGGGAAAAGCCTTCAGGTGAATTGGCCTGTATGAAATTGATTGTAGGTGGCAGTGTGTGAGTGAGTGTTCGTCTGTGTGTATATATGGCTTCGCAGTGCATTTGCATCGCGCCTGGAGTGTCTCCTGTCTCACCCCCCAGTCGGCTGGGATAGGCTCCAGCAACTGCGGGACCCACGCCAGCAAACAAAAAGCGGGTATAAAAAAATGAATCAATATGATTGTATGATTATTACAAAAAAGTAATTTACCTATGGGGATTATTAAAGGATTGATGTTTGATATTATTATTTTTATTGTCGTTGTTGTCATTGTCGTTGTCGTTGTTGGGAAGTGAAAACATTATTGAATTCTGTGCATTTGGTTTTTAATTGATAAAATAACTGCTTTTATGGCCAAGTGACTGTGACTGACTCATGACATGAAACCTAAGAAAGGGGTCTATACAAATTAAATTATTTTAACACAAGAGAAGTCAGATATGTTGAACATATGCATTTACATCAATCCTGGCAGTGACACATTGAAGTGACAATAAAAATAAAGAAATTGCCAGATTCCATGTCTTTGCAGAAAATGTACAATACTTCACACTTGGCATTATAACCAGAAGGATTTGTTCACATTTCACTGAGCGTTGAATGTTACATGTCTATAACATATAACTGTTTCGGCTTCGTCAATGAGATAATCAGTCTGAGCTGCCTCGCCTATTGTCTCTATTCAAGACTCAAGACTATTGGGAGGATATTATAATTTGTCTGGTAAAAATAGCACTAGACTAGAAAGAGCAGGTGGCAGGGTGGGTACTGCTGTTGCCTCATAGCCAGACGGTTCTGGGTTTGATTCCTTTCTGTGCAAAGTTTTTTTATTTTCTCCCTGCATCTGCAAGAGTTCACACTGGATTTTCTGGCTTCCTACCGTAACCCCTCTATTCAGGCCTACTCCCAGCAGACTGATGACAGCACAACTTCTCCCAGGTTGATAGTGTTTATTGCCAACTCTGTTGATCAACAACAACAACACAGGTGGTTGGTGGTGACTGTGTATGGCTCAAGTAACACAGCTCCCATAACAGAAAATGCAGCAGCGCAGGAGCGCGCACAGTGTGATCGTATATATATATATATATATATATATATATATATATATATATATATATATATCTTCTTCTTTTCCTTTCGGCTTTTCCCTTCAGGGGTCGCCACAGCGAATCAATTTCCTCCATCTAGCCCTGTCCTTTGAATCCTCTTCAATCACACCAACTATCTTCATGTCTTCCCTCATTACATCCATAAACCTCCTCTTTGGTCTTCCTCTAGGCCTCCTGCCTGGCGGTTCAAAACTCAGCATCCTTCTACCAATATATTCACTATCTCTCCTCTGGACATGTCCAAACCATCTCAGTCTGGCCTCTCTGACTTTATCTCCAAAACCTCTAACATGTGCTGTCCCTCTGATGTACTCATTCCTGATCCTATCCTTCCTGGTCACTCCCAGAGAGAACCTCAGCATCTTCATCTCTGCTACCTCCAGCTCTGTGTTCTGTCTTTTCTTCAGTGACACTGTCTCTAGACCAAACAACATCGCTGGTCTCACCACAGTTTTGTACACCTTTCCTTTCATTTTAGCTGATACTCTTCTATCACACATCACACCTGACACTTTCCTCCACCCGTACCATCCTGCCTGTACACGCTTCTTCACCTCTTTTCCACACTCTCCATTGCTCTGGACTGTTGACCCTAAGTACTTAAAATCCTCCACCTTCTTGATCTCTTCTCCCTGTAGCCTCACTCTTCCACTTGGGTCCCTCTCATTCACACACATGTACTCTGTCTTACTGCGGCTAACCTTCATTCCTCTCCTTTCCAGGACAAACCTCCACCTCTCTAGCTTCTCCTCCACCTGTTCCCTGCTCTCACCGCAGATCACAATGTCATCTGCAAACATCATAGTCCATGGTGATTCCTGTCTAACCTCGTCTGTCAGCCTGTCCATCACCATAGCGAACAAGAAGGGGCTCAGAGCTGATCCCTGGTGCAGTCCCACCTCCACCTTGAACTCCTCTGTCACACCTACAGCACACCTCACCACTGTCTTACAGTCCTCATACATGTCCTACACTGCTCTAACATACTTCTCTGCCACTCCAGACTTCCTCATACAATACCACAGTTCCTCTCTGGGCACCCTGTCATAAGCTTTCTCTAGATCTACAAAAACACAATGCAGCTCCCTCTGGCCTTCTCTGTACTTCTCTATCAACATCCTCAGAGCAAATACTGCATCTGTGGTACTCTTTTTTGGCATGAAACCATACTGCTGCTCACAAATGCTCACTTCTGCCCTTAGTCTAGCTTCCACTACTCTCTCCCATAACTTCATTGTATGGCTCATCAGCTTTATTCCTCTGTAGTTGCCACAACTCTGCACATCTCCCTTGTTCTTAAAAATGGGCACCAGCACACTACTCCTCCATTCCTCAGGCATCTTCTCACTATCTAAGATCCTGTTGAACAACCCAGTCAGAAACTCTACTGCCACCTCTCCTAGACACTTCCATACCTCTACAGGTATATCATCAGGACCAACTGCCTTTCCACTCTTCATCCTCTTCAATGCCCTCCTCACTTCATCCTGACTAATCTTTGCTACATCCTGGTCCACAACAGTCACCTCTTCTAGTCTTTGTTCTCTCTCATTTTCCACGTTCATCAACTCTTCAAAGTACTCTTTCCATCTTCCCATCACACTACTGGCACCTGTCAATAGACTTCCATCCCTATCCTTAATCACCCTAACCTGCTGCACGTCCTTCCCATCTCTGTCTCTCTGTCTTGCCAACCGGTATAGATCAGTCTCTCCCTCCTTACTGTCCAACCTAGCATACAAGTCATCATAAGCTTCTTGTTTGGCCTTTGATACCTCTACCTTCACCTTACGCTGCATCTCCCTGTACTCCTGTCTACTCTCCTCGGTCCTCTCAGTGTCCCACTTCTTCTTAGCTAACCTCTTTCTCTGTATGCACTCCTGTACCTCCTCATTCCACCACCAAGTCTCCTTGTCTACTTTCCTTCCAGATGACACACCAAGTACTCTCCTACCTGTCTCCCTGATCACATTAGCTGTAGTTGTCCAGTCATCTGGAAGCACCTCCTGACCACCCAGAGCCTGTCTTAACTCCCTCCTAAAAGTCATGCAACACTCTTCCTTTTTCAGCTTCCACCATTTCGTCTTCTGCTCTGCCTTTGCCCTCTTGATCTTCCTCACCACCAGAGTCATCCTACACACCACCATCCTATGCTGTTTGGCTACACTCTCACCTACCACTACTTTACAGTCACTGATCTCCTTCAGGTTACACCGTCTACACAAGATGTAGTCTACCTGTGTGCTCCTACCGCCACTCTTATAGGTCACTCTATGTTCCTGCCTCTTCTGGAAGAAAGTATTCACTACAGCCATTTCCATCCTTTTTGCAAAGTCAACTACCATCTGTCCTTCTGCGTTCCTCTCCTGGATACCAAACCTGCCCATCACATCCTCATCCCCTCTGTTTCCTGCACCAACATGTCCATTGAAGTCTGCTCCAATGACAACTCTCTCACTTCTAGGCAAGCTCTGCATCACTTCGTCAAAGTCCGACCAGAATTTCTCCTTCTCCTCCAGCTCACATCCTACCTGTGGAGCATACCCACTAACAACATTGAACATCACACCTTCTATTTCTAGCTTCAGACTCATCACTCTATCCGACACTCTTTTTACCTCCAGGACATTCCTAACAAACTCCTCCTTCAAGATAACTCCTACTCCATTTCTCTTCCCATCTATACCATGATAGAACAACTTGAACCCTGCTCCTAAACTTCTAGCCTTGCTACCTTTCCACCTGGTCTCCTGTACACACAGTATGTCTACCTTCCTCCTCTGCATCATGTCAACCAACTCTCTACCTTTTCCTGTCATAGTTCCAACATTCAACGTCCCTACTCTTAGTCCTATACTCTTGGTGTTCCTCTTCTCTTTCTTCGAGCGAACGCACTTTCCTCCTCTCCTTCTTCGACCAACAGTAATCCAATTTCCACCGGCGCCCTGTAGGTCAACAGCGCCGATGGCGGTCGTTGTTAACCCG
This sequence comes from Antennarius striatus, assembly GCF_040054535.1. Lineage (NCBI taxonomy): Eukaryota > Metazoa > Chordata > Actinopteri > Lophiiformes > Antennariidae > Antennarius > Antennarius striatus. The sequence continues at coordinate 10,702,433 of NC_090783.1, read as the reverse complement.
GGCCTCGACCGATCCGGTATGGAAGTCATAGGTTTGATTCACATCTTTGATTTGGCAAAAGTTTTACGCCGGATGCCCTTCCTGACGCAACTCTCTGTATTTATCCGGGCTTGGGACCGGCACAATAAGACACTGGCTTGTGTCCTCTTGCGGCTACATTTATATATATATATATATATATATATATATATATATATATATATATATATATATATATATATATATATATATATATATATATATATATATATATATATATATATATATATATATATATATATATATATATATATATATATATATATATATATCGAGCAGCTGGATAGTACAGTGGTTAAGTCAACTGACTTGCATGCAGGAGGTTGTGAGTTCGAATCCCGGTCGGGACAAACACTATCCAGTCAACGTGAAATGCAGAAAGGGGCGTGGTCTGGAATGCAGGAGGGCGTGGTCTGGAATGCAGGAGGGCGTGGCTTCGAACCCCAAGACATGGCAGGCACTATCCAGTGAGGGTCCTTAGGCAAGACCCTTAATGCTATACGAGCCTACCTCAAACATGAGCGAACACAATAATGACAGAGTCATACCGGCTCGGACGTCGCCCAGGTCAACAAGGTCCGCGTCAGATGCTAGGGAACCAGGGCAATCTGATGAGAAATGGGCTACTGGAACAAGACACACATGGACAAGGGCGGAGAATACGGAGTTGTTGGAATGCTACTGCACAAGTAATCCCAGAGAGAGGGGATATATGGGGCGGATGTGGGACCAATGGATGCTTCGAAACCCACAATCAAGGCTAACAAAGAAACAGCTGTTAGCCCAGTGTTCCAACATCCGTAACCGAAAACTGCTGTCACAACTAGAGATCGATGAAATACAACAACAATGCTACGGCAAGGGGGAGCCAGGACGCCAGGTCAGCGGGGGGATATCACCCCCCCCACAATCCGTGATTGGGTACCAAGCCCCAAGAGACATAGACAGCCTCAATACAAGAGCTGCTGACCTACGAAGGAAGATCGTGACCCAAATGGAAACCTGGAGCCTCCGACAAATACCGAAGCTAAGTTGTCAAGTACCTTCAGAAGATCTGCTAGAAGATGTGAATGCTGCAATAAGAACCATCCCCACAGGGAACATAACTGAGACCAACAAGCTGATCCACAGTACAGCAACAGTAATCCTCGAGATGCTGGGATACAAGATCAACACAGGGCATAACAAACAATACCCTCCATGGAAGAGACGGTTAGAGGCCAAGATAAAGGCGACACGGAGAGAAGTCAGCCAGCTAGCCGAGCTACAGAAGGGGAACATGGTGAATAAAGGGGCACCCAGGAAATACAGCAAGCTCTCCATACCTGAAGCACTCGAAACTGCCAAACAGAGACTAACAGCTCTGGCTACCCGACTGAAGCGATACACCAAGGAGATTGAGGCCAGGAGAATAAACAAGACCTTCTCCACTCAACCAGCAAAGGTGTACTCTCAGTGGCAGGGAAATAGCATCCGGCCAGACCCACCAAGAGTTGAGGTGGAGAAATACTGGAAGGGCATATGGGAAAGAGTAGCATCACATAACACCGAGTGTTAGCCCAGTGGCTAGTGGACCTAAGGACTGACCACAGCTGCCTCCCAGAACAAGAACCAGTAACCATCTCAATGGCAGACATCCAAGAAAGAGTGTTAAAGATGAAGAGTTGGTCAGCACCGGGCCCCGATATGATCCATACATACTGGCTAAAGAAGCTGACAGCTCTCCACGAGCGTCTAGCAGCACAGATGAACCAGCTGCTAAGGGATGGGACGCACCCAGAATGGTTGACTGAAGGCAGGACAGTCCTGATCATGAAAGACCCACAGAAGGAATCTACCCCATCCAACTACCGGCCAATAACCTGTCTCAGTACAACATGGAAGCTCCTGTCAGGCATCATGGCCGCTAAGATGAGTAGGCACATGGATCAATACATGAGTGGGACACAGAAAGGAGTTGGTAGTAACACCAGGGGAGCCAAGCACCAGCTACTGGTGGACAGAGCAGTACACAGAGACTGTAAGAATAGGCAGACCAACTTGTGCACCGCCTGGATAGATTACCAGAAAGCCCACGACTCAATGCCACACACGTGGATACTGGAATGCCTGGAACTGTATAAGATCAACAGGACACTAAGAGCCTTCATCAAGAACTCAATGGGGAAGTGGAAGACAACCCTGGAGACTAACTCCAAGCCAATTGCCCAAGTTAACATCAAGTGCGGCATATACCAAGGGGATGCACTATCACCACTGCTGTTCTGCATAGGCCTCAGTCACATCATCACAAAGAGTGGCTACGGATACCAATTCCGAAGCGGGACAACAATCAGCCACCTCCTCTACATGGATGACATCAAGCTGTATGCCAGGAATGAGCGAGAAATTGACTCACTGATCCACACCACCAGGATCTACAGCAAAGACATAGGGATGTCATTCGGATTAGACAAATGTGGCCGGATGGTATCAAGAAGAGGCAAGATGATCAGAACTGAAGGGGTCAACCTACCAGGGGGCAGGATAGAAGACATCAAGGACAGCTACAAATACCTTGGAATCCCACAGGCTAATGGCAACCATGAGGAGGCCGCAAGGAAGTCATCCACAGCCAAATATCTCCAGAGAGTAAGGCAAGTCCTGAGAAGTCAGCTGAATGGCAAGAACAAGGCCCGAGCCATCAACATGTATGCACTGCCAGTCATCAGATACCCCGCTGGGATCATAAGCTGGCCAAAGGAGGAGATAGAAGCCACAGATATCAAGACTAGAAAGCCCCTCACCATGCATGGAGGGTTTCACCCCAAGTCCAGCATCCTGAGGCTGTACACTAAGCGGAAAGAGGGAGGCCGAGGACTAGTGAGCATCAGGGCCACTGTCCAGGATGAGACATCAAAAATCCAAGAGTACATCAGGAAGATGGCCCCAACAGATGAACTGCTCAGTGAATGCCTTAGACAGCAGAAACCTGAAGAGGAGGAGGAGGAGGAGGAGACAACATGGAGGGAAAAGCCCCTACACGGCATGTACCACCGTCAGATAGAGGAAGTGGCTGATATCAAGAAGACCTACCAATGGCTGAATAAAGCTGGACTGACAGACAGCACAGAGGCACTGATCATGGCAGCACAAGAACAGGCCCTAAGTACAAGGGCAATAGAGGCCAACATCTACCACAGTAGATCTGACCCAAGGTGCAGGCTATGTAAAGAAGCCCCAGAGTCAGTCCAGCATGTGGTAGCAGGGTGTAAGATGCTCGCCAGCTCAGCATACATGGAAAGGCACAACCAAGTAGCTGTGATAGTGTACAGGAACATCTGTACCCGGTATGGACTAGAAGTACCCAAATCCCAATGGGACATACCACCGAAGGTGGTTGAGAACGGCAAGGCTAAGATCCTGTGGGACTTCAGCTTCCAGACCGACAAACAGCTACTGGCTAACAAACCGGACATTGTGGTGATGGACAAAGAGCAGAAGAGAGCAGTGGTGATAGATGTGGCGATTCCAGCTGATGCCAACATCAGGAAGAAGGAACACGAAAAGATTGAGAAATATCAAGGGTTGAAAGAACAGCTGGAACAGATGTGGAAGGTTAAGGTTAATGTGGTCCCCGTGGTAGTAGGAGCACTTGGGGCAGTGACCCCCAAACTGGAAGAGTGGCTCCAGCAGATTCCTGGAACAACATCTGAAGCCTCAGTCCAGAAGAGCGCAGTCCTAGGAACAGCTAAGATACTGCGCAGAACCCTCAGACTCCCAGGCCTCTGGTAGAGGACCCGAGCTTGAGGATGACACACAGATACCACCCCACAAGGGTGAGAGGGACATTTAAATATATATATATAATTACATTATTATTATTATTATTACGGGAATTATGACAAATAAAACTAACATGTTTATGTTTACAATGAATTAATACAATAATAACTTCCCAGCTTACTGCAAAGGCTCTTAGATATTTTCATCATGAAAGAAAAAAAACATATTTCCCTTTACAACATACCTGTTGATCAACAACAACAACACAGGTAGTTGGTGGTGACTGTGTATGGCTCAAGTAACATAGCTCCCTAAACATCAGAACGGAAAAAAACCAGTATATTTCAATTGGCTGCGCCATTACTATTGTTCAACTCCATGCTGAATCCTGCAACTTGTCACACTAGGGCAGAAGAGAAAACTGCACACCCTTCGACCCAATGACAGTTGCAAAACATGCCCACAACATTCATATAACTCAACATGTACTTTGATTTGATTGAAATTAGCATTTTTTAGCTTAATATAACAGGAAACGCAGCAGCACAAGAGGACGCGCTGCCCGTTTACTGTCAGTTGTATAGACCCCACCTGCCACCAGAGGGCGATATTACACCCGAGGGAAAATTGCATAGAGCCTGGCATAGATTAACCATAATACAAAATAATTTTGACGTACTTCAAACACATTAACAATTCTGTTACACTACCACCTCCAAAAACGTCCAGTTTAGGTGAATTGATCACTCCAAATTGTCCATAGGTCTGAGTGTGTGCATATGTGGTTATTTGTATTTCATGTGACTCCAGTGATTTTCTTGTGGTCTTGCGTTCTTGTGTTAACAATGGGGTATTGTATTATCTGCAACAATTGTAGTAATATTGCCTAATGTTCAAGCTTAGAATGTTAAATTTCAAGGTCTTTCAACTCTACAAGTAGTAGCAAGAAAATGTAAATGTTGAGTTGATTGTAGTATGAACAGAGAAACTCTGGGGAAGGCTTAGGGTGAGCCTGAAGCAGACTGCACACTACATATGAAGTGGGATGGGGAAACAAGGTAGAAGAGTAAAAACATACAGGGTGATCACATATCACATCACAGTTACATAGAGTACAGTGTTGTGATTATCAAAGCCCAAATTAAGTCACTGAAGGGAGAGGGCGGGGCTCTGTCTAACATGCTGAAACCAAGGATGACACATGAGGCATTAATTCTTAATTAATGCCCTGCGGGGATTATAACAGCGTATTAAATTAAATTAAATCAAAATTATTGCAGTTGTGGATGTCCATGAAGAACATACATTCTGTGCAGATGGACGATGACTGGACTAGATTAAGATGGAAAATAGCCTTTGCGTCTTACTCTTTGCATTTTTTACTCTTTGCGTTTTGGATGTTTACAGTCTTGCGTATTTTACTCTTTGTGGTCAACAGTAGTGATATCCACTTTGTTCCGGCACTTTGATACACGCCCCGGACTCAGTGCACGTTCACATGTGAAACACTGCTCTGGAGCCTGCTTCAAACATGAAAAAAACCACTTGACTGTTGACGTTTGGCACACCAAGGGCGCCGAAACACTAAGCACACCAGTCACCAGGTGACACACTGGCGCTCCATCTTCCAGGTGAAAGAGTTTAATGGTCCGGATCAATGGGTAATCCGAAACACTGGCCGGTCCCAGATGTTTTAAAATTATGGCTGTCACTTTAACGCCTTCATTACATTAATTAATTATGCTGCAAATTAACGCACTATAAAAATTAACGCAATTAATAGCGAGTGGCAAGTCAATGCGCAAGTATTTTACATTTGGTCTATTGACAGACCTGTAGGCTGCAGTGACAACACTTCCTGCCTGTGCCACTAGTCAAAAGCAGAGTCACTGACAACAGAGATGGACGCGACACAGGAGGGCGAGGCAAGCCCACTCAGACCTTTCGGCGGACATTTATTTCTAAAAAGAACAAGGACGGGACTATCAACAAAAACGCAGTAATTCTGCGCTGCCAATCTGCGCTGTAGACGCCTCCGTCAGTCTGCCCCAGGGCAGCTGTGGCTACACACGTAGCTTACCATCACCAAGTATGAAAGAGGAGTGAATGAATAATGGATCCGATGTAAAGCATCTTTGTAAAGCGCTATATTAATCTAATCCATTATTATTATTATTATTATTATTATTATTATTATTATTATTATTACAGTGATACCTCTGTACTCGACCGCCTCTATACTCGACCAAATCGGTGCTCGACCAAAAAATTCGAGTAGAAAATGTATCGGACCCCGAACAGATTTTTGGTACTCGACGAGCTGAGTCGACCCGAACGCGCTCCTCGGCTGCGCCAGCGGGTAAGCGTCAGTTCGACTCAGACCGCCAGCGGAGTAACACGTACGCAAATTACGTACGCAAATTACGTACGCAAAGACGTACGGAAATTATAGCAAAATATGAAAGTGGTATACGAGTGTCCGACCTCGCGTCGCAGTACGAAATGAAAGTCAACCATTTCCACTATCTTGAAGCAGAAGCAACTGACAATGGACAGGTTCCTTCTTAAAGAAAAGAGGAAGGCTACTGCCCAGCCAGATTCACCTCCACGGAAGAGATGGAGAAGGGAGAAAACCCCTGGAGGCGCGTCATAATGGAAGGGATTCCCCTTCCATGATGACACTAGTGCCATCAACCGCTCTCAAAAACATAAAGTAAATTATACAAAAGGGTTTATAATGCTTTATCTTTATCATGTACTGCTTGTGCACATTTACGTATTCATTGTTGTTTAGATACACGTTCTTATAATATTTTAGGTATTTTTCTAAATGGTAAGAACGGATTAAAATACTTTCCATTATTTCTTATGGGAAAATTGGTTTCGGTGGTCGAACAAATCGGTGCTCAACCACCACCTTAGAACGGATTATGGTCGAGTACAGAGGTATCACTGTATTACTATTGTTGTTGTTGTTGTTGTTGCTGTTATTATTATTTGTACCTTTTGTAAAAGAGAATTTTCATATCACTAAAACAGCTCCAGCCTAAAGTATCATTTAAATGCAAAACATGTCAAGGACACAGTTGTCTGTTGTCAGTTCCTGTAACGTTAGCTTATGCTTTTAAAGGAAAAGCCTGTTGGTTGATGTTGCTTTATTTAGACATGTTATACTATTCATTTTGAATTGCTGTATTGAGTCAGCTTTAGTATTCATTTTGATTGAGAGTCTGTTTATGTGCCTATTTGAGACTCAGCCTTATTTTATTTCTGAAATTTATTTTATTTAACTGTATTTGTATTGCATTTTTGAGAAATTCACTTGGCCTGCTTAATCCTGTAATTAATTAGATCATTTTTTTAATCGCCTGACAGCACTAATATATATATATATATATATATATATATAATTTTACATACACACACACACCTGCAGTATGTAAAGTGATTATTTGGACATGAGGAAAAAAAAAAAAACATGTACAGTAAGGGGAGGGTGGTTTGGATTGGGACAATGATTGTGCTTCTGTAACATTGAGGTATGACCAGTGATTCTGCTTTGGTGACATCATTGGTTTTTATTTAAAAAAAACGATTTCTCCACTGTGGCAGGTTCCATTTTCTGATTCTTAAACCAACTCTCTCCACACTATCTACACCTCTCTCCAAAATATGTCTAACTCTATCTGTGATAACTTGGACAAAAACCAGGACCACAAAAAATAGTTTTGAGTGGAGAAATTTATAAAAATAAATAAAACAGGTTGCGTACAGAAATCAGGTACAGCACGTTGCTCTAAACTAGACACTCGGCTTCTTATTCTACGCATCTGTCAACGGACAAAATGCAGATGCACCTGGGGCTCTAAAATATAAACTCCACCTTGTAGACTAAAACAGTAATAACCCGTCAACAATACAACACTCCTCCCCCTTTAAATTTCAAAATCTTCCCAACACAAATGTACTGGAACTAGAAACTTTTTTTTCCTTATTACATTCAGATTAAACATTCAATCTGTCTGGAGGTTTCCGAGCACGCTGTGATCAGCACAGCATCTCTGGAACCGGTGCTGGCACAACTGATGTACACTCTAAAAAATGATTCAAGAACCTAGTAAATATGACAGTAATATATAGTTATGCATGCTCAATAAAAATTCTGAATATCAGCATGATGACTATTTAATTTGACCTCATCAAAATTAATTAGTAAAAATCCAACAGGAATATTTGTGTGAAATAGACACATGTAAATTAAGTTTACTTACTTAAAATAAAGTATTATTTGACTCACAGATTACATGGTATAAATATTTGTAATAATAAGTGTATGTTTCACCAACCTTTTTGAGAATATATTAAAAAATATCATTTTTTATAAGTCAGTTTTAATAATTGCAATTATTAAACAACTCAATTGTATTGGAGACATAACTAACAACTTAAAGGTCCAATATTATATATTTTTAACTTAATGTCATTCAGCTGCCAGATGTCCAACTAGACTGTATTCCAAATATTTTGATATAAAGTGATCTGTGGTCCTAAATATCAGCTTTTCAAAATCGCTCATCTGAGCTACTCGCAAAACGCTTCGTATCAGGCCTCCGACTGTAGTATGCTAATGAGCTCCGCTGGTCAACGCCTCCTTCACCTGGGTCACGCCCCTCTGAAGGAGAGCATTAGGCTAATGGGACACTGACCAACATTACCTTTGTTATCATTACGCGTTCGGAGGCCCCATCGTGTCGCCGTACCTTTATGATCCTGAGTCGGACCCAGAAGCGGAGGCTCCTGAAGAAACACTGACTGTGTGGCTGCAGCAGGACGTTTCTGAATGGTTAGTACGTGTGAACGTTACTTAGTTAGTTCTGTGTTGTTTTGTAACCTACGCCATCACAGGACCGTAGCTACATTTTTTTTCTACTCCCTTCTCTTATCACACAGTAATAATGTCATCTCTGTCTTATTATGTATTTTGCATATATAAGGACGTGTTGACTGCTAAAATGTTGCTGTACTTCTATAAGTGACAGTAAAGTCTGACGGTGGTTCTGATAGTTATTACCATGTGGTTAATGCTAGCTTCTGCTCACGGCTAAGTTACTTTATTTTTACATCACATTGATTTAACCCGTTACTAAGCTGCAAAATATTTGAGGCAGTCCTCTGTGACAAGACACACGGAGCTAACACTTGCCACCATCACACCAGGTTAATGGTGAATTGATGTAGCCTTTATCTACTCTATTTTGAGATGTCTTCACCTTCTGTTTATTGTACAAGTATTCCTTTGGACACTGTGAACGTATGCCAACAGAAGCAGAAAACATCTGTTGTTTAGAGATACCACAAGTAGCAAGCTCACAGCTAAACAACCAAGTTACAGTATGTCTCCATTTGGCTACTTTTACAATTATAAATTCAAATGATCTTTACCATGTTTTTCAGTGTAGGTTAGGAGCCATCTGCAGGAGGTTGATGAGGTTCCGTGCATGACAACATCCTGGGTTCCAGCCTGTGTGCCTAAATGTGTACACCGGTCACGTACTGAGGGCTGAGTATGGCCCTTTACGTCTGAGACAAATACGTCGTTAAGTCGTTCTTTGAAAAATGTCACAGAATAAAAACTACAGTTATGTCTTAATTAGTTTCATCAGGCATACCTTTATTAATGCAGTAACAAATAACAAATATAGGTACAACACAGTTTAATATATTGTATTTGCGACATCTTGATTTTTGTCTTATTAAAAGACATGTTGAACATGTTTTGGTATTCACAATCCATTTCTGTTGACATATACAAGCATTTATTTACATAAAACAATACATCCAATAACAATAAGGAGAACACAGGGCCATCCTATCAGGAAATTAACAACAGTTGTAATACACAGGATTGAAAACTTTGTGAAATAAATAATTTTGTGTCCTTTTTCTGTAGATGGTGCAGACATCTGGCCTATTGCACCTTTGTTCGCTGGTGCTGGGGCTATTTAGGACGCAGAATCCGGGTCGTCATCCCAGCCTGTGTGGTACTTTGCATAAGCCAAGAGTTTCCTGACGACAAAGGCCAACTATGCTGGATTTAGACTGAGTCTCGGTTGAACCTGGTCATGTAGCTGGCAATGACCTCCTCCTTGTCCGGACGCTCATACTGGGCAGACAGATTCCAGGGGACAGGAATGGCCAAAATCTCATTTGTGTATGGCTTAGGGTCCACCAAGACTTTGTCAAATATGAGGTCCAACATGTCAGCTACAAAACCTGTTCAATAAAACACGAAGATATATCTTTACTTTTATTGATATTGTTTAATTCATTTCTTTGTTTAGAAAAATTGTGTTCAAAATACATCTTGGTACTTGCTACTAATTTATTTATTTGTATGGTTACTTTTTACTGTGTTTTGTTGTGAGCAATAACCAACAGAATTTCAAAACATGTTTGTTTAAAATATTAAAATATTGCAACACCAACAGAATGTTGGCTCTGTCTTATGAGGTTTGACTCAGCATTGTCCCTTCAAAAGCCTTTGGAAAGTGTACATTGTAGAGGGGTGCACCAAAAGTAACGAAATAAGGAGCCAAAACAATATCATATGACAAACATGAATCTGTCTCAAAATGTTTAATACCAAACTCTTCACTTCACTTACTGTCTTGCTGGAATATTCTAATACACACCACTATTATTTTTTACTGAACTACTATCGACTCATGTGCACTCACTAACACCTATAGACAACAATATTTAGAAAATTAGTTTATTTAACCAATTTTATTAAAACATATTGTATGGAATATGACTTCTACATACCTTTACTTCTATAGTGGGAATCAAGAGTCCTGAAGGACACCTGTGTACCAACAGTATGAGTGTCCACTGGGTCAGTTTGGCATGGCACGTCCCTTGAAGCTGTAGGCTGAAAGGATGCACAAGGAAGAGGGACACTAATTTCAGGACACCAATGTTCTGATTTTGGATAAGAAGGACAGACCTGTGTGCGTTGTCGCTATGACGACCAACAAACAATCGACTCTAACACGTGCGCGCACACACACAATACGAAACAGAGCACAACTCCCTACTTAGCCTAGCATAAGCTGACTTTATTTATGCTGACAGATAATAGAAAAGAAAATATGAAACCAACTTACGTGCGTTTTAGCTTTATACTTGTTGGCCAGCACGCACACACGTGTTGGAGCGAGCACGCAAACACGAAACAAAGCAGTACTACCTAATTAGCCAAATAGAACTGGATGCTCACAGACAACTGCAAAAAAGATAAATGTGGTGAGACTTACCTGTAACCAGGATGCAGTTCCTTGGTCCGGTATGGTTGGAAGTGATCCTTGAATGAGGATCAGTCTCAGGCAAAGCCCCGTCTGGACTGACCCTCATTGCTTAAACAGGCTGGAGTGAAGTGGTTCCATACACAAACAAACGTGCAGTTGATGTAGCCAGCACATTGCCATTAAAAATGAAATGCAACCACGGTCTCTTCTGTTCTTCTTTGGATGGGATGAAAAATAAACACTGGTGTTGATTTGTACAATCAACAACTGAGCAACTACCATGTCTCCCTCTCACAGACGACATTTCAACAGACTGCTGCCTCACATCCGACGCAAAGAACTCCGTCTTGGGGATGGCCACGCCCTTGAGCATGTCAACCAATTCATATCGTCCAATATTCTGTCCAATAGCACAGAGTGTCTAGTCTGACGTCAAGAATGGCTATTCTAAAGCAATATGATCAATTTGAGTCATTCAGAGCCATGACTTCCTAAGTCCAGGGAAACAGAGCGGGATGAGCGACGTGCAGACACGGGGAAATACGGACAGGATTTACGGGAAACAGGCAGGCAGGCAGAGGTACAAGTCTGAGAGGCAGAGTTTGTGGTCGGGGACAAAGCAGAGTTCTAATACGGGTCCAGGCAGGCAGGTCGGGGTCCAAAGACAATCCGGGGTCAAGGTAGGAGTCAGGATGAACTGGCGACAAACAAGGCATCAACACAGAGGATCTGACACTGGGTCCGTGTTCAAGCTGGGTCTCTATAGTCCGTGATTAGGGGTTAAATGGTGGCAGGTGTGTCTGTGATGATTGGACGCAGGTGTGGGATCTGTGCCGCGGGAAACCCAGCGCGAGGCTGGGGCGGACCCCGAGCCGGTTTGTGACAGGTAAAAGTAGAAGTACAGATACTCTGTTAAAATATACTCGGGTAAAAGTAGAAGTACTGATTCAACCCCTTCACTCAAGTAAGGGCTTAAAACCGAATTTCGGGAAGACGGAAAATGAACATTTCAACGAACCTGGCTTTTCTAGTTCGGTCCAAATCTGTTACACCCCTGATTATAAGGCTAACCAAATACAACCCACACTGCTGGCATCAACACACCCACTACCGTTCTACAGGCCAATGGATTAATGCGTTACTTTCCCTTAGCTAACATTAGCTAACCCTTAGCTAATGTTAGCTGTAACGTTACTTTCATTAGCTTTTGTTAGCCTGTTTATTGGCGAAAAAAATGTGACGCAAACACAACGCAGACTGTAATCGCGCTAGATGCAAAATCTGTCTTGGCTAAAGCACAGGGAAAATACTGTCACTGAAACAAACATTACTCACCAGTGTCTGACTTCTTGGACTGGTTCATCTCACTGGTCTGGTGACTGAGCACCTGCTCCGCTCCGCTCCTCTCTCTGATGAAGTTACTCGTTCAAACCGCCTTTTTCCAAATTTGAATATTAACAGTATTTACCTGTAATACGTATCATCTACATGCCATAATACAACTTGTTGTAAATTTTACAGTATGTTTGAGGGTATGCATGCAGTAAGTTACTGTAATTACTTTCGACCCAAGATGCATTGCGGTATACAGTTAAAAATTGTAAAATGACAAAACAAGAAGATACTGTAAAATGTTACTGTAGAAATTACAGCAATTTGTTACAGTGTTGGCATTCCCAGGCCAGCCAAGAGACATAGTCCCTCCAGCTTGTCCCAGGTCTTCTCCGAGGTCTCTTCCTGGTAGGACATGTCCGGAACACCTCCCCTGGGAGGTGTCCAGGAGGCATTCTGAACAAATGTCTGAGCCACCGCAGCTGGCTCCGCTCGAGGTGGAGGAGCAGCGGCTCCACTTCGAGCTCCTCCCTGGTGATTGAGCTCCTCACCCCATCTCTAAGGGTGCGCCCAAGCACTCTACGGAAGAAACTCATTTTAGCCACTTGTATCCGGGATCTTGTCCTTTCGGTCATGACCCAAAGCTCATGACCATAGGGGAGAGTAGGAACATAAATTGAGAGCTTTGTCTTATGACTCAGCTTCTTCTTCACCACGACAGACCTATATAACAACTGCATCACTGCGGAAGCTGCATCGATCCGTCTGTAAATCTCACGCTCCATCCTTCCTACACTCGTGAACAAGACCCCGGGATACTTAAAGTCATCCACTTGGGGCAAAGACTCTTCATCAACCTGAAGAGGGCACACCAAACCTGGTGTCCATCACCAGGTTTGGGGGCTACTGCCGTGACAAGCACCAGAGACCTTGCAACCACAGTTCCGAGCAGCTGCTTTGACAATGGAGGTTGAGAACATGATCCACTCTGACACAATGTCCCTAGCCTCCTGCAGGATCTGAGAGAAGCTCTCCCAGAGGTGGGAGTTGAAGACCTCACTGACATAGGGTTCTGCAAGACATTCCCATCAGATTCTCAAAACATGTTTGGGCCTGCCGAGTCTGTCCAGAACCTTACTCTGCCAGCAGATCCAGCTCACCACCAGGTGGTGATTGGTTGACAGCTCTGCCCCTCTCTTTACCCGAGTGTCCAACACACACGAGGTCTGATGATACAACAGCAAAGTTGATTATTGACCTCCAGCCTAGGATGTCCTGGTGCCATGTGCACTTATGGACATCCTGTGGTTGAACAAGGTGTTGTGGCGAGAGCAGAGTATGGGGTGGTGAGGAATACCGGAATTGAGTCGACAACGCCACCTGGGGAATTGCACCCCAGGAAATCCTAAACTCAGATTGATCACACAGGTCTGTTATACCACTGGGGCGAGACTGTTTTCCATTAAAACAAACAAATTTTTATTAACAAAAGAATTAAAATAATACAATATGTGGCACACACCAGTTATGCCGTACTATAGGGTGAGCACTGGGGTCAAAAGGAAATAAGGGCTGGGGCTCCAGGCTTACCAAGCGGCAGGGACAACCAAAATCAAACGAATCACCCAGTGACACTGCACACACTCAAACCAAAAAAAGGGATCGTGAAGAACGCGCCACCACCAAGGATAAAACTGCCGCTGTCAGCCCGCAGCACCTAACAGAAAAGGAAAAACAATTAAAACAACAGAACAGCACAAACTGGTGTGGACTAAATGATAATTCACATGATTTAAATATACAAACTAATTCAATAAACTAATGGTAAATAACAAAATGTAACTGAGAATGAATTAACCAAAATAAGAACAGAACCAAAATAAGAACCAAATGAACAAAAGGAAAGTCAAAGAGCCAAATAATCCAAAATCAAATGTGCCATACTTCAATAAAATGGTTAAGAGGGCCAGTATGAAATAAAACCAGTATAAAAGGGCCAAGACTAAGCCATTATAAAAAAAGGCCAGGGCTAATGAGAAGAGCCAGGGCTAATGAGAAGAGCCAGGGTAGCAGCGTGGCCCAAGGAGTAGTGGTCCGTGGTGTCCTGTAATGGCCAGCGCGCCGCAAGCACAGCACACCCCAGGCAACGGGAGGATGTGCGTCTCAAACACGCCTGGGGTACACAGCCTGGGATTTACACAGAGATGTTAATGAGCTGGTGCATGGAAACACAGCAAACGAAGGCGGACAAAGCGCAAACTAACATACCAGAGCGGGCAGGTAGACAGACGCGCTGAGCAGAGCTCCACACAGGTCAGCCCCTCTCCCTCGGCCCCCGATGTTATGGACAAACTATCATTGGCACAGAAGTCCAATAGCGGAACACCACTTGTGTTCGGATCTGGGAGGCCCTTCATCCCAATCACCTCTTTCCAGGTCTCACTTTCACTGTCCACGTGAGCGTTGAAGTCCCAAGAAGAACAATGGAGTCCCCAGTCGTACCACAGTTTGGTACCCCTCCCAGGGACTCCAAGAAGGCCAAGTATTCCACACTGCTGTTTGGCCCAGGGAGACACCTGTCCCCAACCCGAGGGCGCAAGGACAAGACCCTCTCGTTCACCGGGGTGAACTCCAACATATGACGGCTGAGCTGTGGGGCTATAAGCAATCCCCCACCGGACTGCTGCCTCTTGGGCAAAAAGAGAAAACTGGAGAGTCCAGGGTTTGGGTTCCAGAGCCCAAGCTGTGGGTGGAGGTGAGCCCGACTATATCTAGTCAGTACCTCTCCACCTCTTTTACAAGCTCACCCCCCCCCCTCCCTCCAGCTAGGTGACATTCCATGTCCCTCGAGCTAAACTCTTTGTCTGGGGATTGGGTCATCAAGACCCATGCTGATGACTGTCACCCAATCCACACTGCATTCATCCCCTACGGTTTTCTTGGCGGGTGGTAGGAACATAAAGCCTCTAACAGCGTAGCTCCTGGGTTCAATGAAACACTTAAACTCCCCCACCATGATAAGGTGGAAGTTCTATGGGACTTTTTTTGTTTAAATGAATTTTCCCCTCTCTGTTGACCATGTAATCCATTCTTTAGATCTTTGCATAAATCAGGACATATGTGCTTTGCACATCTACAAAAAGCTAGTTTGTTCCTATTTTTGTCTAGATGTGCAAATTTGAGGGGTTCTCCTCCCATCCATACTCCTTCCTTCCTTTAACTTATATAGAAACCAGCCAGTATAAATACAATATTTTTGTAAATTTACTTAAAATTTAGTAGAATGTAGCCGCAAGAGGACACAAGCCAGTGTCTTATTGTGCCGGTCCCAAGCCCGGATAAATACAGAGGGTTGCGTCAGGAAGGGCATCCGGCATAAAACTTTTGCCGAATCAAACATGCGAATCAAACCTATGACTTCCATACCGGATCGGTCGAGGCCCGGGTTAACAACGACCGCCATCGGCGCTGTTGACCTACAGGGTGCCGGTGGAAATTGGATTAGTGTTGGTCGAAGAAGGAGAGGAGGAAAGTGCGTTCGCTCGAAGAAAGAGAAGAGGAACACCAAGATTATAGAACTAAGAGTAGGGACGTTGAATGTTGGTAGAGTTGGTTGACATGATGCAGAGAAGGAAGGTAGAAATACCATGTGTACAGGGGACCAGGTGGAAAGGTAGCAAGGCTAGAGGTTTAGGTGCAGGGTTCAAGTTATTCTATCATGGTATAGATGGGAAGAGAAATGGAGTAGGAGTTATCTTGAAGGAGGAGTTTGTTAGGAATGTCCTGGAGGTAAAAAGAGTGTCGGATAGAGTGATGAGTCTTAAGCTAGAAATAGAAGGTGTGATGTTCAATGTTGTTAGTCGGTATGCTCCACAGGTAGGATGTGAGCTGGAGGAGAAGGAGAAATTCTGGTCGGACTTTGATGAAGTGATGCAGAGCATGCCTGGAAGTGAGAGAGTTGTCATTGGAGCAGACTTCAATGGACATGTTGGTGCAGGAAACAGAGGTGATGAGGATGTGATGGGCAGGTTTGGTATCCAGGAGAGGAATGCAGAAGGACAGATGGTAGTTGACTTTGCAAAAAGGATGGAAATGGCTGTAGTGAATACTTTCTTCCAGAAGAGGCAGGAACAAAGAGTGACCTATAAGAGTGGCGGTAGGAGCACACAGGTAAACTACATCTTGTGTAGACGGTGTAACCTGAAAGAGATCAGTGACTGCAAACTAGTGGTAGGTGAGAGTTTAGCCAAACAGCATAGGATGGTAGTGTGTAGGATGACTCTGGTGGTGAGGAAGATCAAGAGGGCAAAGGCAGAGCAGAAGACGAAATGGTGGAAGCTGAAAAAGGAACAGTGTTGCATGACTTTTAGGAAGGAGTTAAGACAGGCTCTGGGTGGTCAGGAGGTGCTTCCAGATGACTGGACAACTACAGCTAATGTGATCAGGGAGACAGGTAAGAGAGTACTTGGTGTGTCATCTGGAAGGAAAGTAGATAAGGAGACTTGGTGGTGGAATGAGGAGGTACAGGAGTGTATACAGAGAAAGAGGTTAGCCAAGAGGAAGTGGGACACTGAGAGGACTGAGGAGAGTAGACAGGAGTACAGGGAGATGCAGCGTAAGGTGAAGAGGTAGCAAAGGCCAAACAAGAAGCTTATGATGGCTTGTATGCTAGGTTGGACAGTAAGGAGGGAGAGACTGATCTATACCGGTTGGCAAGACAGAGAGATAGAGATGGGAAGGACGTGCAGCAGGTTAGGGTGATTAAGGATAGGGATGGAAGTCTATTGACAGGTGCCAGTAGTGTGATGGGAAGATGGAAAGAGTACTTTGAAGAGTTGATGAACGTGGAAAATGAGAGAGAACAAAGACTAGAAGAGGTGACTGTTGTGGACCAGGATGTAGCAAAGATTAGTCAGAATGAAGTGAGGAGGGCATTGAAGAGGATGAAGAGTGGAAAGGCAGTCGGTCCTGATGATATACCTGTAGAGGTATGGAAGTGTCTAGGAGAGGTGGCAGTAGAGTTTCTGACTGGGTTGTTCAACAGGATCTTAGATAGTGAGAAGATGCCTGAGGAATGGAGGAGAAGTGTGCTGGTGCCCCCTTTTTAAGAACAAGGGAGATGTGCAGAGTTGTGGTAACTACAGAGGAATAAAGCTGATGAGCCATACAATGAAGTTATGGGAGAGAGTAGTGGAAGCCAGACTAAGGGCAGACGTGAACATTTGTGAGCAGCAGTATGGTTTCATGCCAAAAAAGAGTACTACAGATGCAGTATTTGCTTTGAGGATGTTGATAGAGAAGTACAGAGAAGGCCAGAGGGAGCTGCATTGTGTTTTTGTAGATCTGGAGAAAGCTTATGACAGGGTGCCCAGAGAGGAACTGTGGTATTGTATGAGGAAGTCTGGAGTGGCAGAGAAGTATGTTAGAGCGGTGCAGGACATGGATGAGGACTGTAAGACAGTGGTGAGGTGTGCTGTTGGTGTGAGAGGAGTTCAAGGTGGAGGTGGGACTGCATCAGGGATCAGCTCTGAGCCCCTTCTTTGTTGCTATGGTGATGGACAGGCTGACAGACGAGGTTAGACAGGAATCTCCATGGACTATGATGTTTGCAGATGACATTGCGATCTGTAGTGAGAGCAGGGTGGAGGAGAAGCTAGAGAGGTGGAGGTTTGTCCTGGAAAGGAGAGGAAGGAAGGTTAGCCGCAGTAAGACAGAGTACATGTGTGTGAATGAGAGGGACCCAAGTGGAAGAGTGAGGTTACAGGGAGAAGAGATCAAGAAGGTTGAGGATTTTAAGTACTTAGGCTCAACAGTTCAGAGCAATGGAGAGTGTGGAAAAGAGGTAAAGAATCGTGTCCAGGCAGGATGGAACGGGCGGAGGAAAGTGTCAGGTGTGATGTGTGATAGAAGAGTTTCAGCTAAAATGAAGGGAAAGGTGTACAAAACTGTGGTGAGACCAGCAATGTTGTTTGGCCTAGAGACAGTGTCACTGAAGAAAAGACAGGAGACAGAGCTAGAGGTAGCAGAGATGAAGATGCTGAGGTTCTCTCTGGGAGTGACCAGGAAGGATAGGATCAGGAATGAGTACATCAGAGGGACAGCACATGTTAGAGGTTTTGGAGATAAAGTCAGAGAGGCCAGACTGAGATGGTTTGGACATGTCCAGAGGAGAGATAGTGAATATATTGGTAGAAGGATGCTGAGTTTTGAACTGCCAGGCAGGAGGCCTAGAGGAAGACCAAAGAGGAGGTTTATGGATGTAATAAGGGAAGACATGAAGGTAGTTTGTGTGAGAGAAGAGGATTCAAAGGAAAGGGTAGATGGAGGAAATTGATTTGCTGTGGCGACCCCTGAAGGGAAAAGCTGAAAGGAAAAGAAGAAGACTTAAAATTTAGTAGATCTTTCATTTGATCTATTTATTTCTTCAAGTTTGATTTCTGGTTTCTGATGATTTTTGACAAAGCTTTGCTATTTAATGTAATTTTAATGCATCTACTTTATGCTGTTTTACAAGTATTTTTGTTGCGTGTCCATCTGAACTAGATAGATACATAGAAAGAGAAAGAGAGGGAGAGAAAGAGCAAGAGAGAGAGAGAGAGATAGCAAAAATAATAGCAGCTGTACTCAAATATTGATGTCATAATTACATCAGAAACTACAAAGTGAAAACAGTGCTTAATAATATAAAAAATTAGTAGTGGTACTACTACTAAAGACGACAAAAATAACATAACATCAATGATTCATATTAAATATTCAATAATAATATATAATAAACGAATAATGATAACATATGTGTATCAGTACAATGTATGCTGTAGACAACAAGAGAGGAAGGATGACTGAAAATATCAATGCGTCATGGGAAGTCTCCTAATAAATATACACTAATGAAAATGGTGTTTCGTCTCATTCACTATATAACTCTTATTTATGTCAGTACAATTCAGACCAAATAGGAAGGAAGTCACATAAATAAGAATATCAATAACATATTGTGATATGTTATAACATATTTTTATTTTTATCTGATTAGTTTAGTAATATGATTAATCAATAGATTAATGGATTCCTTGGGTAATGGATAGCTGTAGCCCTTAGTAAACAAGATTATTTTCAACTGGGTGAACATATAACCATTGAACCATTCTCCTAAAATTGATACCCAATTACATTGTGAAAAACAGATTACGTGGGTATTGTTGATTCATTGGCTGAAAAGTCTCTGCCAGAGTACATTGTCTCTTTCCGGAGGATGCAGCAGGCCAGTGGCCAGGTAGGGGGAGGGGCTAAAGGTGTGCCTGAGTCACTCACTCAGGCAGAGACTCAGAGAGTAGCAGGGGGCGCTGGGCGAGAGAGGGGGGGGGTGCGCTGTTTGCACAGAGAAGCGGCGCTTTGAGGAAATTGGTGGAGGAGCAAAGTATCGATCACAGGACAATAGTATCGATCCGATCCAAGTACTTGCTTAGTATTGATAATATCGATATTTGGATCGATCCGCCCATCCCTAACGATTGGTCGCATGTCGAATTAAGGCTGCATTGATGGCTTTTTTTAGATTTGTTAAACTGTGGGGCAATTTACGCTGGATTAACAAAACTAATCCCTGGTTTTCCAAGTTCAGGCTAAATCAACCCAGAACCACAGGTTTACCTCAGGGTATGTTAACCCTGCCTTCGTGAAACGGGCCCAGTAATTTCAGTTCTGTCGGAATTATGGTGTTGAGACCAACTTGTTTTTTATTGGGGGGGGTTTTTTTTGTTGTTGTTTTTTTTGTGGGGTTTTTTTTTTAGGGCGGATTGGTGTGTTTGTTTGTGTGATATTTTAATGGTGCATATATTGAGTAAAATTGATGCCAATGAAATATTTGAAGCATTCCAATATTATCTGATGTGTAATACAGTGCTAATATCTAATTTTAAAAAAACAGAGGCAAGGCCTTCAATGTGTTGAAATTAGAGGGTCATTGTTTCTAGTGGTCTGTGTTTATGAATTATGGAGTGTAAGGAAAGATTAAATTGGTGGATTAAAGTATAAGAGGTGGAACACAGTCCACTGGAACATCGATAGTCCCTAGATACACCTACATCTATCTTTGGCAAGAAAAAGATATTACAATTTAAAGTGTTTCAGTGTTTATTAGGGCTGTCACTTTAATGCATTAATTAGATGAATTAATTACCGTGCAAATTAACGCGCTATTAAAATTAACCCAATTAATCGTGAGTGGCAAGTCAATGTGCAAGCATTTTAAATTTGGCCAATTGAGGGACCCGTAGGCTGCAGTGACACGTCACTTTGTACCTGCGCCACTAGTCAAAAGCAGGGTGACTGACAAGAGATGGACGCAACACAGGAGAGCGAGGCAAGCCCACTCGGACCTTTGGGGCGAAAGTTTATTTATAAAAAGAACAAAGACGGGACTATCAACAAAAACGCTTCTGCGCTGATTCTGCGCTGCCAATCTGCGCTGTAGACGCCTCAGTCAGTCTGCCCCAGGGCAGCTGTGACTCCACACGTAGCTTACCATCACCAAGTATGAAAGAGGAGTGAATGAATAATGGATCCGATGTAAAGCGTCTTTTGAGTGTCCAGAAAAGCGCTATATAAATCTAATCCTTATAATAATAATAATAATAATAATAATTATTATTATTATTATTATTATTATTATTATTATTGTTATTATTGTTATTACTATTATTTGTACCTTTTGTAAAAGATAAATTTCATATCACCGAAGCAGCTGCAGCCTAAAGTATCATTTAAATGCAAAACATGTCAAGGACACAGAGTTAAACGTTAGCTTACCCTTTTAAAGGAAAAACCTGTTGGCATCTTGCTATTTAGTTGCCTTATTTAGAGGCATGTTATACTATTCATTTTGAATTGCTGTATTGAGTCAGCTTTAGTATTCATTTTGATTGAGAGTGTGCTTATGTGCCTATTAGAGACTCAGCCTTAATTTATTTCTGAATTTTATTTTATTTAGCCTTATTTTTATTGCATTTTGAGAAATGCACCTAGCCTGGTTGCTTTGCTGATGTGCTTGGCCTTTTTTTCTTTTGAATTTCATTTATAAAGCACACTTAACCAATAGAAATGTGGATTTCAAATCTTCTCTTCTTGGTGTGTTCTATTGATTAGTCATGCACTACAATTTTGTAATGTCCTAGAATTCAAATTCTTGTATTTGGGGGCCTTTAGCAGGTATGAGATTAAAATGCGATTAATTACATTAATTACAAATCCTGTAATTGATTAGATAAATTTTCTTAATCGCCTGACAGCACTAGTGTTAATTTAAACATAACAAACAACATAATTATAGATAAGGTATACCTTGCCTTGACGTAATTACAAATTACATCATTCTCGTTTACACGTTAGTTTTCAAAGTACAAAAAACAATTGAAAAATTAAAATCAAGTTTTATTCATTTTACTAGACTTGGAACTCCTGTGTTTGTTTTAAAACCTTAAAAATGTTTTATTTTATCATTCATTCAAAGCATCAACGATCTATGGTAGGCATCACCAAATTGTATCTTCATACATTATGAAGTTAATTATTCAAAAGGTAAAATGCATCTGATTTTTTGTTTAGTGAACACAATGTGTTTTGATATAAACAAGATGTATAACGTGAACTAAATTGCAGAAATTTGTCAGCAATAATTCAGCAATGTTTTCAACTTACAGGCTTGATTTTTTTTAAATATGCTGTGGAGGAAATTATGAATAGCTTGAATAATGCTATCCATTACCAACCCTTACTAGCTGAACACAGATAGAAGTTAGTTTCTTTAGTTTAATGGCATGCAGAACTTTCTCCTCTTTGCACCCTGTATAACATTTTGCTTGTACCTGCATAATTCTTCGATGTGTGCCCACATCTATTAAAAACTTTCTTCCAATCAGCGAGTATTTTTCCATGATAAGCAACACAGTCCACTGGAGTTTGGATAGTTCCTTGAAACACATACTGTATATACATACACATCCAGAAGGTAAAGGCTGATATTCTCTACAGTCAGGCTTAATAAGCAATTTGTCTTATGGAATTTCTTGATGATCTTTTTCATAGGATCATGTGATCATTAGTAAATTCTGAAATCCAAAAACTTGATGACAGTGTCTTTTCATAAGCTGAAAAAATGACTCTTTGAGACATATAGCTGATGTGTAATGTAACTCAACATCAGCCAATATGATTCCCAGGATCATTGACCTCGTATATGCTAATATGAAAAAAACTATTAACTTTGCTTGTTTTAGACTTTCCTTGTCATTTAGCCATCGAATGGACCTTCTTCTGCCCTTGGGTTCATTCTGCCTTTTTCCCTGTAAATTTCTGTGTACTGTAATCTGTGAAGAATTATTAAATAATAATGTTTTAATTATTATTAATAAGTTATCAAAGATCTTTGTGACAACATTTCTACATTGTCATGTAGTTCCATCTCCAGTGATTTCTCCACAGTCCACCCTCGCCTCCTAAAAGTGAAATGTCCGCAATGCAGGTCAACACCTACCTGCTACACTGGATCACTGATAACCTCACAAATAGACTGCAGTTCTCAAGGCTAAAGGACCACATAACAGGCAGTGACCAACACCACAGATTCACCAAAACAAATTGTTTCATTCACTCTATTTTGCTTGTGATCAAGCATGCTAGATGTGTGATTGGGACGGTGCTGGAATTGGTGGTAGTTACAGACAGAAGAACAGTAGAGAAGTTGCTGTCCACCATGGCTAATATTCAACCTCACCTCTTCATCCCGCCATCACATGACAGAGGAGCTCCATCCTCAGCAGGATGCTATCTCTGTCACGAGGGTAGGGGTTTGGACCCAAATGCAGAACACCGAAGAGACCGCTTTTGTCTATACCTTTAATCAAAAACTAACAACTACACGGGCAAGATGCAAACCAGACTCAGGCAGACCAAGGCAGAAAAACAAAACAGACTTACAGGACCAAACTTCAGAAAAACGAACCAGCACCGGCTGTGACAAAACCCCTGGCTGAAAGGGCCTCAAGACAATAACACCAAACAATGTTCAAGTGTGCACGATCAGAAAGGGGGTGTGGATGAGCTTCAGGTGTGGAGCCGTGGCTCCACCCACCAGCTTGGCCTCTCCCTGCCACACACCAGCACTGCCACGCCGAACCATGACAGTACCCCCTCCCTCAAGGGACGGCCCCCGACGTCCCATAAACGGTCCCAGGGAGGGTCAGGAACAGGAGCAGGATCAGACTGGGGCGGGGGTGCAGGAACAGGAGCAGACTGGGACTGGGGTTCAGGAACAGGAGCAGACTGGGACTGGGGTTCAGGAACAGGAGCAGACTGGGACTGGGGAGCAGGAACAGGAGCAGACTCGAGGCGGCTCGAGTCTGTGGAGCCGTCGCTCCACCCACCAGCCTGGCCTCTCCCTGCCACACACCAGAACTGCCAGGCCAAACCGTGACAATCTCAGAGCTGTTCTACAAAAAGACTGAGAAAATTCTACCTACGCGGGGCCATCAGACAGTAAATAACAGCACTATGATGAAGGGGAAGGGCAATGGGGTGGTCAGCAGCATACCTCTATCCCTGTCTGTAATCAAAGTGAAACATCATGAGATATTCATGTAGAGTATTGTTGTTTCAAAGCGGTGATGTATTGTAATTGTCAGTGTTCCTTTGTTCGTCTGTGCGTCCGTCCGACAACAAGTCTACATCACAGAGAATAACAGAAAAACACCCAAGATGCCTCTTTAATGATCCATCACCAGCTTGAATCTTCTAGTTTGTTTTTGCCAGATTTCATCAGCTAGCCTTTTCCTAAGCATGTCTCTTACTGTCAGATTACACCATTCCCAAAGGGCCACCAATCCCCCGGCTCTTCCATACACCAATACAAATCATCTCCCTCTTATTTTCCTTCACTCATATGTTTCCTGTCCTCAATGGGACCACATCCTTCCCTCCATCTTGTCATCTTAGGCAACCATGTCCCCTTCATTGTTTTTGTCTTTCCTGTCTCCAAGGATAAGACTGGTGCTTATGCTGTTTTGATAATGCACCAAGAGTAAGTGAAGATGAAAATAATAGAAACATTGAATCCACTGGTAATGGCTAAATATCCTAAACTAAATTTATTCCAGCATCCACAGAAGAAAAGCATTTATTCTTTTTATAATTTTAAAAAACAACATTACTTAATAAATTTGGTTTACCCATATTCCATCAAAGCATATTTAATATGAAACATCATCTATTTGAAAAACTGCCATTTGGTTTTTGAGCCTAATCCCAGCCAGAACGTCAGCAATTAATGTTCGGAATTTATTATTGAAAACTGAAATGTTGTTAAACCTAAATTATTAAGAAATGTCCTGGTTTTGCTGAATGTTAAATTCAGCTTAATTCATATTTAATCATTAATGATTAAATTTGAGAGGAACGAACTCACCTCAACTCCTAATCACTGGCTAATAAAGACTTACTGGCAACTGGGAAGCTGTTGAAAACAATAATGGCACATCAGAACAATGTACTCAGTAGAAGAATGGTGACAGCCCATGCAAAGGAAAAACGGGGGGCACTGAAACTTAATGATTAGGCTATCTCAACTGAAACAAAGAGATGAGAAGAGTAGATTTGTGTTGACTGTCATAGACAATTATTTCGGTTCTTTGCCCAAATGTAATTTATTACATCCCATTTCAAAGCGGTGATGTATTGTAATTGTCAGTGTTTGTGTGTTTCTCCATCCGTTCGTCCGTCCGTTCGTCTGTCCATTCATTAGTTTGTCCACAAAATATCTTGACAACCGTTGCAGATAGAAAGATGAAACAAAAAGCACATTACTCGGGCGGCAAAGGGGATGAAAATGAGATGATGACCTTGACCTTGAGAAAACTAGGTCATGGTATAATGTCAGCTTTTATACACTCAGGAACTGGATATACACTCAGGAACTGTATAAGATAGAACAACGAGGGAGAAGGCCAGTGCTAGTGCTTTGATCTATGAAAGTAGGTCACAGCACTAGCTTTGATATTTGACCTATGCAAGTACGTCAAGATAAAATTTTGAATTCAGGGGTGTCACGGGATGTTGAAATATGTGACTGCCTTGATTCTAGTCTATCCTGAGATATTTTTTCACATATCTCAGGAACCGGATAAGATAGGAAGACAAAATAAAAGACATTATAGTCAAAGGGCAAGGGTATGAAAATTAGATCACAACCTTGACCTTGAAAAACTAAGCCAAGGTCACATTTTCACTTTTATATCTTTTTTATTTATTAATTTTTTTTCAAGATGGTGCTGCACTAGTGGCGAATGAATACGGCAGCTCTCCTACCACTGGACATTGTTTTTCTTTTTCTTAGTGTTTTTCTTACTTCTTTTCTCATTTATTTTAAGAAACTAAGTAGTGTGGCATGGAGACCAAATTCGCCGTAATCGTGCTGTTCTTCATGTTGTTTTTTACATTGGTCACGACTGTGTCTGCGGACCCCATACGCAGCCAGGGTCCTATTGCTTACAGTAGCTGTGTTGTCCCAGGAGAAGCCCGACATCCCCTGGGAGCTGAGGAGGAAGCGGGATAAACATGCTGGAGCTGCTCGCCGGGCCAGGAGAAGAAAATTCAGACCCTTCCTCCCGTCCATCATAATGGGGAACATATGATCTCTCCCAAATAAGATGGTGGAGTTGGCGGCGGTGACCTGGCATCAGAGGGACTTCCGTGAGTGCAGCATCATGGTGTTTATGGAGACATGACTGAGCGCGATCACTCCAGAAACGGCCGTTAATCTGGACGGGTTTAATCTGGTATGGGCAGACAGGATGAGGGAGAGCGGTAAGAAGAAAGGAGGAGGACTGGCAGTGTTCGTGAATGATAAGTGGTGTAATCCTGGGCACATCACTGTTAAGGAGCAGTACTGCTGCAGGGACATTGAACTGTTGGCGGTCAGCATGCGGCCATATTACGTGCCGCGGGAATTCTCGCACATTATTGTGACAGCTGCATCTGTCCCCCCTCTGCCGACCCGGATGCAGCCTGCGATGTCCTCCACTCTTTAACGAGCAGGCTGCAGACACAGCACCCACAGGCCTTCATCCTCATCTCTGGGGACTTTAATCACACCTCTCCGTCCTCCACTCTGCCCACTTTCACCCAGTATGTTACATGTTTCACCATGGACAGTACAATACTGGACCTGTGTTATGCCAACACCAGGGAAGCATACATATCACCCCTCCCCCCGGGTATATCAGACCACAACCTGGTTCATCTCCTGCCTGTCTACAAGCCTCTTGTGGAAAGGCAACCAGCTGTGTCCCGCACTGTGAGGAGATGGTGCGACGAGGCTGAGGACGCTCTGAACATCTGTCTCCACAGAACAGAGTGGGATGTATTCTGTGATTCTCACGGGAAGGACATTGACGGTCTCACAAATACCATCACGGATTACACCAACTTCTGTTTGGATAACGTCGTACCCACCAGGACTGTACGGTGCTATCCCAACAACAAACCATGGAAGAAGAAAAGGGCATTTAAGTTGGGAAACAAGGACGAGCTGAAAGCTGTACAGGGGGAGCTGAAGAGGAAAATCAGAGAGGGGAAGAACATGTACAGGAGGAAGATGGAGGACCAGGTGCAGCAAAACAATGTCAGCGAGGTGTGGAGAGGCCTGAAGACCATCTTAGGCCATAAAGGACCCGACCATCAGGTCACTGGGGACCAGAAGTGGGCAGATAACCTGAATGAATTCTTCAATAGATTCAATCAGGAATCCACCCCTCCCCCAGCCCAGTGCTCCACGCTCCGGTGCCCCTGCCCCTCTCCAACACCACCAAAATCCCTCCCCCTCTACAGCAATCAGCTCACGGCCACCTCCCACTGCTCAGGTCATGTTACAGCCACCCTCTACGGCCCACCTCTTCAACCCACCCCCTCATCCACCCCCTCACCCACACCCCCTAGCACAAAGTCCCCCTGCTCCACCTTGTACCTTACTGAATCCCAGATAAGAAACCAGCTCCGGATGATAAAGACAAGGAAGGCTGTGGGTCCAGACGGCATCAGCTCCAAGCTCCTGAAATCCTGCGCAGACCAGCTGTGCGGGATTTTTGGACACATGTTCAACATGAGCCTGAAGCTGGGAAGGGGGCCACAGCTGTGGAAAACATCCTGCATGGTTCCCGTGCCCAAGACTCCACACCCCAAGACCTAAATATCTACAGGCTGGTGGCGCTAACATCTCACCTTATGAAGACCCTGGAGAGACTGGTTCTTTGTTATCTCAGCCCCCTGGTGAGCTCATCACTGGATCCACTCCAGTTCGCTTACCAGCCTGCCATGAGGGTGGATGACGCCGTCATTTTCCTCCAACATCGAGCTCTGTCTCACCTGGAGAAACCGGGGAGCACTGTGAGGATCATTTTTTTGATTTCTCCAGTGCTTTCAACAGAATACAACCGGCACTCCTCAGGGACAAACTGGAGATCACCGAGTTGAACCACCACCTCACGGACTGGATATTGGACTACTTAACCAACTGCCTACAATTTGTGAGGACCTAGGACTGTGTGTCAAACATGGTTGTCTGCAGCACGGGGGCACCTCAGGGAACGGTTCTGACTCCATTCCTATTCACCCTCCACACTGCAGACTTCTCCTACAAGTCCCCCACTTGTCACCTGCAGAAGTTCTCTGATGACTCTGCAATCGTCGGCCTCATCACTGATGGGGATGACGGAGAGTACGGAGAACTGACCCAGGACTTTGTGGACTGGTGCCAGCGGAACCGCCTCCAGATCAACGCGGGAAAAACCAAGGAGCTCGTGGTGGATTTCCACAGGCGAGGACTCTGCCCAGTTACACCGGTGAACATCCATGGTACGGATATCGAGGTGGTGTCCTCATACAAGTATCTATGTGTTCTCCTCAATAGTAAACTGGACTGGAGTACTAACACTCACTTTCTGTATAAGAAGGGTCAGAGCAGATTCTATCTGCTCAGGAGGCTGAGGTCTTTTGGAGTGCATGGGGCACTCCTGAAGACCTTCTATGACACTGTGGTAGCCTCAGCTATTTTTTCATGGGGTGGTCTGCTGGGGGAACAGCGTCACTGCGGCCGACAAGAAAAGACTGGACAGGTTGATTGGGAAGACGGGTTCTGTCCGAGGATGTTCCCTGGACTCAGTGGAGGTGGTGATGGAGAAAAGGATAGATAGATAGATAGATAGATAGATAGATAGATAGATAGATAGATAGATAGATAGATAGATAGATAGATAGATAGATAGATAGATAGATAGATAGATAGATAGATTATTAATCCCGGAGGAAATTGTATGATTGATGACAGCCAAGCTGTCATCAATCATGAAGAACCACTCTCACCCCCTGCAGGAAACGCTACAGTCACTGGAGAGCTCTTTCAGCGATAGGTTGCTTCACCTGAGATGTGTGAAGGAAAGCTATCGCACATCCTTCCTGCCCACGGCCGTCAGGTTATACAACCAGCAATCCTCCCAGCAGATCACTCAGAGACCATCAAATTCAAAAGCTGGATGATGACCAATATAGTCAGTAATCTGTAGTTTGTAGTCTGTAATGCTAGTGTAAATTGTAAATTGTTTATTATATATGTTAATATGTTTATCATATGTGAATATGTATATTTCATATGCTACATATGTTAATATGTATGTATTATTTAAGTATGTATGTATGACACCCCCCGCTGCCATGATCGCACAAATTTCCCCACTGTGGGGACGCGTCTGTACTTACGTAATTTTCTACTTACGTAATTTCTTTCAATACCAATTAATTTCATAAGTAGAGGTACCACTGTATTTCGGAGCGGTGCAGGACATGTATGAGGACTGTAAAACAGCGGTGATGTGTGCTGTAGGTGTGACAGAGGAGTTCAAGGTGGAGGTGGGACTGCATCCGGAATCAGTCATGAGCCCCTTCTCGTTCGCTATGGTGATGGACAGGCAGACAGGCGAGGTTGGACAGGAATCTACATGGACTGTGATGTTCGCATATGACATTGTGGTCTGTAGTGAGAGCAGGGAACAGGTGGAGGAGAAGCTAGAGAGTTGGAGGACACATAGAAATACTGGAGCACATATTAGAGGTGGGTGATCGTCAACATGTGAATCATGTTAACTATTAGAATGTTAAGTATTGTAACGATACAAAAATTACATTGTATTTTTCAGAAAGAAATATGCCCACAGGAAATGTGTATTGTATGTTTTTATTGCCCGCTGTGATGGTGGTGATGGTGACTCTGAAATGATTCTAGCAGATGGAGTCACTGCTCTGCCGTCCTGGATAGCAGGAATCATCATGAGGTATCACAGGCTCTCTCCTGTAATGTATAGTGGATTCATTAGACTGGATTACACAATGACGACAAGTGAATTATGTGCAAATCTTTAGGTTACTGACCACAATACAGTCTGCTGCTCAGGTAAGACCATATATCCAAGAGCTCCACATCAGAAATGTAGTCTGCAGCATCACATGATCTGGACAGATGTTTATCTATAATGCAGTCTTGAACATGTTGAAATAATGTTCAGTCTACACGTACCTTGATGGGGATGTGGTACCATCTGTGCAGCCAATTACATTGGGAAATCCTAAAAGAAATTTAAGTTAATAATCCAATTTTGAGGTTGAAGCACAATGTCATTAAGACAATATCATTTGCAATTAATTTATCGGATTTCTACATTATTCACCTGCAATCCTGTGGAACTCCTCCTGAATCTGTCGGGTTTATCTCCAGGGAAATAGAAAAATTGGGGTACAAGTTTCAAGGCGAGGCTCACTGAGCATGTCTCACATTGTATAGAAAAACTACCGTTTGCAAATATAAAATAAAAAACTGACCGGACCACTACCTACACACAGCACTGCTGCAGATGTGAGGATGGATCAGGTCGTGGATGTGTGTGATGGATGGACGTGAATCAATCGGTACCGATCATAAAGACAACTGGCCGGGCTATGACTGGACATCTGAAAGCGATACAAACAATTTTAAAATCTCTGTGAATTAATGCGGAAACTCCATCAAGGGGCTCCTTTTCAAACGGACATGCCATGTTCACCTCTGAAATACGGAGTTATGTATAGAAACCTTGTTTTGGTCAGACTCTCCGTCCAACAGAACCAGGAAATGAAGCCACCCAAGCGGCAGTGAAGGGGGGCGGAGTCAGAGGAAACCCTGGGTTTGTGGAATAAAACCTGCTCCCAACCAGGTAATGTTCAGAGAGTCTGTTACTGCGGTAACAAACCCAGAGGTTCAGTTTACCTCGCTATGTGAAACAGGCCAGGGTTACAGCTCTAACCCTAGGTTAAGTTACTTCCCTTTGTGAAACCGAAAACCCTGGTTTTCCCTGATTTCAGGGAGTTTCCACTGAACCTGCTTCGTGAGGCTAGCTTCAGAGTCTGTTACTATGGTAACAAACCTAGAGGTTTACTTTACCTCGCCTCGTGACACAGGCTAGGTTTACTCCTCTGACTCTGACTCTTTTGAACTGCCCCACGTCACGAAGCAGGGCTGTTTTGTGAAAAATTTTGCAGGTCCGCCGGAGGTAGGTACACAGAAAAACTCACACAATAAATCAGACAGAAAACTGCTGTGATGCTATAATAAATGAATAGTTTATTTCCCGCAGAGCACAGAGCAAACAAACAACAAATAATGCGCAGCAAACAGTAGATAATATACAACTATGATGCTAGAATAAACTGGTAGCTACATCCTCCACAAAGAACAGCTGGTGTAAGCTCGTAGTTTAATTCCCCACAGAGCATAGTAATGTACTTTGAGTCCCAGGACCCCTTATGATGCTAGAACAAATGTGTCGTTCATTCCCTCCACAGACCATAAGACAGTACCTACAAATTCTTTGGTTGAGCTAAAGCATTCCAAATGTGCTCAGTCTCTTACCTTGACACACGAATCGGGGAGCCCAACGATCCAGGTAGAGTAGCATCAACCGTGCTGGGTGTTCATACGCAACCCGCAGCTGACTCCAACATGGCGCCGGAAACCCTCTACTTTTATATGCCTGAATAAACAACGCACCACACTGTCTGAGAAAGACGTGGTTTCTCAGGCAGTGTGGGGAAGCCCTCGCTACACCTGGGAAGGCAGTGTAGGAGGCATTCACATACCCCGAGAAAAACATCTTTATCAGGGGACCTTGCGCACTGGAATGGACCAAAACAACTTAACTGAGTTGCCTGAGAACATGCCTCTCTATTCTCTTCAAATCCAAGCATGTGACATTCCCATTACAAGGGCTAACGAACCCCAAGTACAACCTGTGGTTCTGGGATGCTTTACCCTGAACTTGGAAACCCAGGGTTTTTGGTTTCACAAATGCTTCTCGGGGTTAGTTTTTGTAACCCAGGGTAAGTTGACCCGCAGTTTAACAGGCGCGATGCCACTTTAAAAAGCCATCATCAATGGAGCCCAGATTCGAGTCACCATGACGACGGATGAGACGTACTCCGAGTTACTTTACACAGTTGAAGTACAGATTGTATGTGTATGAAGACTTTGAGGACATATTGCGAAAAGAGGAACAGTGTTACAGCTGTAAAGAAGAGAGAGATGACTTGAAACTGCTGCTCAAATCGATGCGTACGTCTAAACGTAGTCCGTTGGACTCACTGTAAAATTATGGAGGTAAACGGCTTGAATAATAGTTTATTAAATTATTTTATTAGATGCAATCCAGCGGGGGAGAAACGCACATGTCAACAGCTGAGGACGAAGTTTAAAAACATTGTTCACACAGGTCAGACTTCTGCATCACGTCGTTAGGGATCCTCCTCTTCCTCATTATAACATAATGACATTGTACAGTAAATAATAAGTGGACGTTTGGCTTTTCAGTTCTTTTATCGCCAACAGAATGCACTTGTCACACACATAAATGTGCTCTCATCTTTAGGCATTTCATGTTTAATTCTCTGTGTCTTTTAGTCAAATTATACATAATTGATAAAAAGAAAAAAAAAGTAACAGGAAATTGAAGCAAAGAAAGGTGGTCAAATATTTTGTTACCGATTGTTCCTATTGCTTAACATTCTGGTGCAATACAGAGTGACATTTAGCCTCAACTGAAGGATCAACACTTTCTCATCCTTTTTTAACAGAGCAAGCTGGACAGTCCGTCACATCCAATGTACAGATAGACGCTCAATGAACAATAGCGGTTAATTCAGTGGAATTCATATGCAACTGTATGTTTTGATGTCCTCCTCATGTATTTCCAGTTATTTGTTAAAGTTTATCGAATTCACTTTCTATGAAATACAGACATCAGATTAAAAAATGGTTTCTTTGGACCTCCAGATTAGGAGGGCAGATTAAACATATAAATTGTGGAGCACAAGTTAGAGGTGGGTGTGGTTCACAAGTGAATCATGTTGAATATTAGAATGTTCACCACTGAAACGATCTAAGAAATGACTTTGTATTTGTAAGTAATAAAGATGACCAAATGACATGTATATTGTATGTTTTTATTGCCCGATGTGGTGATGGTGAGTTACACAGACTCTAAAATGATTCTGGCAGATGGAGTCACTGCTCTACCACCCTGGATAGCTGGCAGGTGGACGGGGTCATTATCGGGGTGTTCAGTTTGAGAGGTAGGGTGTTGTTCTCATCTAATAGTGGCAATACTACTATGAAGAACAGAACTGCATCACAGGTCCTCTCAGGAATCATCCTGAGGTGTCATAGACATTGGAAACGGCCTTTCAGCAGCCTATGGTCATCTCCACCCGGGCTCTCATCCTGCAGTGAACCCATTTGAAATTATATTAGGGACCTGGGTTAGCAAGGGGTCAGCAGCCTCGGTTAGCATGGGTAACCTCTGTCTCCTAGAAAACAACCATCAGACTCTCCTGTGATGGAAAATAGATTCAATAAAGTGGATTAAACAATGTAGACAAATGAATTATTCTGCTAATCTTTAGTTACTGCATTAGTCTGTTGCTCAGGTGAGACTCATCATACACCCGTGAGTCAGGAACCAATCAGGAACCCTCCTTCTTCACATCAGTACTGAGGGGAGTTCCTCCCCGCAGCTGCTGCTTATGCTTGCTCTGGAGGGTTCTGTTGGGTGTCTGTCTGTTAAAGCTCTTTGAAATGTCTGCTAATGTGATTGGGCGCTATACAAATAAGGTGCGGAAAATGTTGTTTGCAGCATCACATTGAATCTGGACAGATGTTAGTTTATCTATGATGCAGTCTTTAACATGTTGAAACAGTATCAATCTACTTGTACCAGGATATATTTTCTGTGAATTGTCATCCTCTTCAAATCATCACCTTCATTATGTGAGGGAGCATTGATGGGAATATGGATACCATCTATGGCAGCAAATTACATTGGGACATCCGAAAAGAAATTAATGTTACTAACATTGCAGACAATATCATTAAGAGAACATACTTTCAAATGAATTTATCAGATTTCTACATCATTCAACTGCAGTCCTGTGGAACTCCTCCTTGATGATCCTGACGGTTTTCTCTCCAGGGAAATATAAAACCTGGGGTAAAAGTTTCAAGGCGAGGCACACTGAGCATCTCCCACATTATATAGAAAAATTA
The DNA here is from genome assembly GCF_040054535.1 of Antennarius striatus. Taxonomy (NCBI): domain Eukaryota; kingdom Metazoa; phylum Chordata; class Actinopteri; order Lophiiformes; family Antennariidae; genus Antennarius; species Antennarius striatus. The sequence continues at coordinate 10,668,320 of NC_090783.1, read as the reverse complement.
CTGTTTGCAAATAAAAAAGGAAAAAACTGAACGTACCGCTACACGCAGCGCTGCTGCAGATGTGAGGATGGATCAGATGTGTGTGTGTGTGTGTGTGTGTGTGTGTGTGTGTGTGTGTGTGTGTGTGTGTGTGTGTGTGTTGTTGGGACATGAATCGGTACCGATCATAAAGAGAACTGTCTAGATATGACTGGACGTCTGAACGCGATACAAAAATATTTAATGCTCTGTGAATTAAAACGGAAACTCCATCAAGGGGCTCCATGTCAAACGAACATGCCATGTTCGCCTCTAAAATACCTCTAAAATACGGAGCTATTTATTAAACCTTACGTCGGTAAAACTCTCCGTCCGACAGAACCAGGAAATGAAGCCGCACAAGTGGCGGTGAAAGGGGGCGGAGTCAAAAGAAACCCTGGGTTTGTGGAATAAAACCTGCTCCCGACCAGGTTATGTTCATTGAGTCTGTTACTGCGGTAACAAACTCAGAGGTTCAGTTTATCTCGCTATGTGAAACAGGCCAGGGTTACAGCTCTAACCCTAGGTTAAGTTACCGAATGTACCGAACAGAACTCGAATCCCGCTCCCGCCAGAACATCCATCGGAGTGTGAGCTGACGGTGGGAGGTGTCGGCTCACCCCCCAGCCACTGCTGAGGTGCCCCCCACAAGATACTCATTGGGGTGCGACCTCCATGCACGACCCGTCACTCTGCCTCCTTTGCACCACTATATGTCCTCTCTGTGTCTACTAATTGCATGCCTACAGGCCCCTAGTGTGTGTTGTGTTCAGGGGCCTGTAACCTGTAACCACGTGTGTAATTAACACATATATCTACATGTGTGAGTGTGAAGTGTAAAAAGAATTTCCCCAAGAGGGATAAATAAAGTACAGATTATTACTATTATTATTACTGAAGGGATGAGGATGTCCTAAGGAAGTTGATGAGTTTCATCGCTGTGTACATTACTTCAACACAATTTTCGCATAGGGTGGCACAGAGTAGTCTGATGGATGGTAACCTGGGTTGTCCTCTTTCATCCAGGGCACAGCCCCCCTCTCTTTTCCCACCATGTCCCCATCTATGATGATAGAGACCACCCATTTCAGATCTATATCCCTCTTTGTCAGCATCTCTTTTATTGCTGCATACATATCCCCTTCTCTTGTGTGTGTTAGTGGTGTTACACCCAGCAAAGAGCTTCTTGTCTTTGTGAAGAAACCTGACACACAAAAGCTGGGCATTACCAGTAACATCTGTAGACTCATCAATGACATCGCATATGCATGGTGCTCTATGAATAGTTGCATCAAGCTCTTAACATTTCTGATTTTCTGGTTGCTATTGAAGTTCACATTGGGATTTGATTGATTTTTTTCACACATCTCATCTTTCTGTTTTCCTTCAGATAATGTCTCAACAGCAGTGTTTAAACACTCCTTCACAACCGTCCCATCACTTTAAGATTTTTTTATGTTACCCCAAAATCCAGCCCAGCCAGGACTTCAGGGGATAACTTTGCTCAAAAGCTCAATGCTTTGTTTCATAGTGGCACTTCAAGTTACAATTTTTAATTAATGCTACGTGTTCAGACCATATGAGGTAAAATGGTTTTGAACTGCCTGACTGAAGAATAAACATAAATTTCTCCATCCACTCAATGTTAACCAGTGGTTTTAGTCATTAACTTCTCTTTGTTTGGAGCAAGCTATGCTGCCCTCACTGTCTCCCTTCCTCTGTGCTCTGCTGTAGCGGTAAACTCACAGTGGCAGTGGCAGCAAGCTGTCTCACTTCCAGGTGCACTGACAGAGCAGGTAAACAAACGATTTGATTAGCTGAACTGAGTGGCGCTATTACCGTGTTAACTGGAGGAGCAGTGCCCACTGTCTGTAGCCGCAACCGTCAGAACAGATTCTCCAAGAAAATCTACTCTCGTGAATTTATCATGGAGCGGTCACGGTTCCGGACAGAACCATCACGCTGTCCGTATTCGGACCGCGGTCCACCATTTGGTGACCCCTGCTCTTGAAGATGGACAATGTCTGTGTCAGTGGTTTCCCACTCCTTTTTCTGGCAGGATTTAGGCCACAAGATTTGAAGCTTTCTTCCATTAATCCTACTCTGTGGTGCAGACTCTGGTTAAATGGGCTCTGAACTCATGTCCATTGGTGGAACTGTGCTTGATTGAGCTTTGTCTGGGTTCTGATACCCTGTGGACTGTGGTGAATATCCTGCTGCTCATTGGTTGATTTGCCGTACCTCTGAGGAAGTGGTGGTCAATGCGAGGCCCCTCGCTGAGCTCTCTTAAGAACTTTTTCCTGCCCTGGTAGATCTTCAGACCCTTTTTTGATGTAATCTTTTTCCAGCCACAAATGCACTTTTGTAGCTTGTGTCCCGCTGGTGCTGTTTCAAATTTATTTATCAGATTTCTACATCATTCACCTGCAATCCTGTGAAACTCCTCTTTGATGATTCTGATGGGTTTATCTCCGGGGAAATAGAAAAACGGGTAAAATTTTCAAGGCGAGGCACACTGAGTATCTCCCACATTGTAGAGAAAACTACCGTTTGCAAATAGAAAATAACTGAACGGAGCGCGACATGAAGCCGTGAGGATGGATCAGGTCATGGATGTGTGTGTGTGTGTGTGTGTGTGTGTGTGTGTGTGTGTGTGTGTGTGTGTGTGTGTGTGTGTGTGTGTGTGTGTGTGTGTGTGTGTGTGTGTATGATGGATCGGGATGTGAACCCACACCAATGATTAAGATAACTGTGAAAGGGGGCTGAGTCACAGGAAACCTGGGTTTGTGGGAGAAAACCTGCTCAAGTTAGTTTCAGAGAATCTGTTACGGTGGTAACAAACCCAGAGGTTCAGTTTACCTCGCTTCATGAAACAAGTCAAGGTTAGTCCTCTGACTCTGTGTTAAGTTATCTCCCTTTGTGAAAGCAGAAACCCTAGTTTCCAGGGTTAAATTACCCTGGTTTTCCACTAAACCTGCTTTGTGAAACAGGCCCCCTATGTCTATTATAGACAATTCAAGATAAATTAGGAAATACAATACTTACTAAAATATACAGATAGATATCAAAGATAAAAGTGTACCCTCAAGAGGACACAAGCCAATGTCTCATCGTGCCAGTCCCAAGCCCGGATAAATACAGAGGGTTGCGTCACGAAGGGCATCTGGCGTAAAACTTTTGCCAAATCAAACATGTGAATCAAACCTATGACTTTCATACCGGATCGGTCGAGGCCTGGGTTAACAATGACCGCTATTGGTGCTGTTGACCTACAGGGTGCTGGTGGAAATTGGACTACTGTTGGTCGAAGAAGGAGAGGACGAAAGTGTGTTCATGGGAAGAGAGAGAAGAGGAATGCCAAGAGTATAGGACTGAAAGTAGGGATGTTGAATGTTGGAACTGTGACAGGAAAAACTAGTGAGTTGGTTGACATGATGCAGAGGAGGAAGGTATACATACTGTGTGTCCAGGAGACCAGGTAGAAAGGTAGCAAGGCTAGAAGTTTAGGAGCAGGGTTCATGTTGTTCTATGTAGCTAGGAAGAGAAATGGAGTAGGAGTTACCTTAAAGAAGGAGTTAGGAATATCCTGGAGGTAAAAAGAGTGTCAGATAGAGGGATGAGTCCAGTGCCGGCTGAAGCCTCCAGGGGGCCCTAGGCAGGCCCTCTATCCAGGGGCCCTTGGTGTGGCATTCGGTGCCGGTGAAAGATTTTGGACGTTTTAAGGCAGAAACCATTGAATTGGAGAAATATTGGGGTGTCTGGTGGCTTGTAGGGGTGTGGTGTTAATGTTAAGTGAAGTAAGAGTCATCAACTGAAGAAAACAGCTTCTCTTAAGCAAATGCAAATCCTACAGTGGGATTTGCATTTGCCTAAGAGAACCTGTTTTCTGTTTACATGCAGTGATGCATGCAGTGGTTTAGTACGATGAGTAGGATTCTTAGTAATAGTACTGCATCACTGCATGTAAACCAAGGCTCTTGACAGTGCATCAGTCCTCTATCCTTTAAAACAATTTGTTCAATAAGTAGACATATAGACCAGAATGAGGTATAAACAAACATTTACTGTATATAATATTCAAAATACTATAGTTGTGCAAATACTGTAGCTTAGCAGTAACAGTAGAGAAAACAAAAACAAATTAAAATAAAATAAATAACAAATAATAATAACACAACTGTGCAATTACTGTATTGCTATGGATTGTACACATAAGCCTACCAGCAAAATAGAAAAATGAAACTCTCTTGTCCAACTACTGTAGTGCAATCCACTAGTTCAAACATAATGCTGTAGTAGACTTTAGCAGCATCAGGAGCTCCCATCACTGAGCTCCCATCACTGAGCTCAGTAAAACAAGCAAAAAGCAAGCAGCAAAAAATATAATAATACAACTGTGCAATTACTGTATTGCTATACATTGTAAACACAAGCCTATAGGCTGACAATAAAAAAAATAAAACACAGTTTTGCAACTTACTGTAGTGCTATCCACTATTCAGTTCAAGCTTAAAGCTGTAGTGAACTATAGCAGCTTCAGGACCTCACATGTCTGACGTGACACATTTCTAAAATGGAGCTCACATCGCTGACATCACATATCTCCACATAAAGGGACAAGGACTGAAGGGGGGAAAGGGTTCTGCACACAACCAAGAAGCTCTGGTTCTCATGGACATCAGTCTATATGCATCAGGAGTCTGGACTCCCTGGTGCTGGTGGCTGTGGCTTCCTGCTCTACATCACTCTTGTGGCTCCTTTAGCCACAAACTTAAGCATAGCACCTGGAAGGTATGGATTACTAATATCAGTTTAGCTGCCCATTTATGTGTTGATTGATGCACTGTCAACAATGCCCATATCTTTACATCTCATTGAATCAATAGATATTCAGTCAATGTCAATGTCTTTCAATGTTATCCTTCTCGCACCAGTGCATTCGACATTTAACGAAATATCTATCTGATAGTGTAAGTACAGTATGTATTCTTTATTTCACTGTCAGTTTATTTTTGGGCATTGCTCTCCTGCTTAAAACTCACACAAATCGGTGGTGACCCTTCAAACACCATGGACCCACAACATGCCCCCCCTTTCTCTCTCTCTCTCTCTCTCTCTCTCTCACACGCACACACACACACACACACACACACACACACACACACACACACACACACACACACACACACAACCCACAGCATGGAATAACCATTATTTAACCAGCAACAACCAACGAGGACCAACCAACCAACAGAATGGCACTGCAAAAACAACATAATCACACACCTTACACACTGTATTCCACAGAGAGATCACTCACTGCCAGTCCAGACACACGCTGTCTGACAGGCAGAAACAACAGCATTTAAAAAAGCCGGCTTTCTGCGCACAGATGGCCATGGATCCTGCACACCAACAACAACACACCATCAACAGCGTTATTTAGTAGAGGTTTATAATTTAGCAGATTGCAGCTGGCGCTGCTCATTCTGTCGCTGTTGTTTTTTTCTTTTCTGGTGTCCCGTCGGATAAACCCATTTCATTTGTGTGTTTATTTTGCAACTTTTCCCACTTCGCTCTCGCTCCGTCTCTCTCTCTCTCTCTGCACTGTGGCTGCGCCATCACATGAACCGGAAGTAACTGTTGTCTGAAAGGGAAGGGGAAACTTCCCAAGACTGACAACTGTCAAAAAAAGCTTGTTCTGTCTTTTTTTCATGACACTGACAGCCAATCAGGAGTCTTATACAGTCACAGCAGTCACACTGGCGATCTTGCGTGAGATGTGTCTTGGCACTTTCAGCAGAGCTGCTCGTCGCTACAGGACGCGACGCTCACAGCTGGCTGGGACTGATGTTCTGTAACTTGTAAGCAACGTTGGTGGACCTTTTCGCTGGGTGGGGGCCCTACGCAATGTGCGTTGTGTGTGTTAGCCAAAATCCGTCTCAGGATGAGTCTGAAGCTAGAAATCAAAGGTATGATGTTCAATGTTGTTAGTGGGTATGCACCACAGATAGGACTTTGATGAAGTAATGCAGAGCATACCTAGAAGTGAGAGAGCTGGTGCAGAATTCAATGACATGAGGTGATGAGGAGGTGACGGGCGGCTCCATGGACTATGATGTTTGCAAATGACATTGTGATCTGTACTGAGAGCAGGGAACAGGTGGAGGAGAAGCTAGAGAGGTGGAGGTTTGTCCTGAAAAGGACAAAACCTGACAAATAGACTGCAGTATCCCCTCCCACTGGATGCTTTAGTTCACAAACTACCGGAATGCCCCCACCGAGGAAAAGTCAGACACCGGAGGACTTCAAGGAGATAAACTCTCTCTCAATACTCTGTGCGGCGATGTGACTGCGGTCAGAATGCAGCAGGAGCAACTTCTGGGGCTCCTGGAGGAGGTGAAACAACTATGCCTCCAGAATGTAGAAAAGGATAAGCGCATTGTGGATCTCGAGCGGCGAGTGGACGAGCTGGAGCAATACTCCCGCGTCAATGATGTGGTCTTCACCGGCATCAACATCAGGCCGCGCTCATATGCACGTGCGAGCAGGAGACACAATCGGTGGAGCAACAGATGGCTTCCTATCTCCAGAGCAAGGGGATAGAGTTGGACCAAGAGCACATCGAAGCGTGTCACCCACAACCAGTAAAGAACAAGAGACCACCAGCGCTCATATTAAGCTTTACTAATCGGAAAAAGAAAACAGCACTATTGAAACAGGGGTGCAAACCAAAAGGCAGAAATGTATTCATAAACGAGCACTTGACAAAGAAAAATTCTGACATCTGACATCACCATGGCCTCAGATTTGGAGGTGCTAATCCTCATCCCCGCTGCTTCACACCCGGCTGCAAACCGCACCAGTGAGTGATGCAGGTCACAGGCCGATGATGCAAACAGGACCACATCATCTACAAAAAGCAGCGATGCAATCCTCAGGCCACCAAACTGTAACCTCCTTAACGTGACTACGCCTCAATATCCTGTCCATGAAAATCATGAACAGAATTGGTGATAAAGCGCAGCCCTGGCGAAGGCCAACAGCTACTCGGAACAAGTCCTGAGGAGAGGCCCCCTCACCCCATACTCCCGCATTACCTCCCACAGTATATCCCCGAGAACCTGATCGTACGCCTTCTCCAAGTCCACAAAATACATGTAGACTGGATGGGCATACTCCCAAGCCCCCTCTAGGATCCCTGTGAGAGTAAAAAGCTGGTCCGTTGTTCCACAACCAGGACGGAACCCACATTGTTCCTCCTCAATCTGAGGCTCGACAATCGGCCTCCTGGAAAGGAGGTTTCCAGCACCTTGGAGTAAACTTTCCCAGGGAGGCTGAGCAGTGTGATGCCCCTGTAGTTGGCACACACCCTCGGGTCACCCTTTTAAAAAGAGGAACCTCCACCCCAGTCTGCCACTCTTTCGGCACTGTCCCAGACTTCCACTCAATGTTAAAGAGGCGTGTCATCCATGACAGCCCCTCAACACCGAGAGCCCTCAGCATTTCCGTGCGAATCTCATCAACACCCGGGGCTTTGCCACCGTGAAGTTGTTTAACAACCCCCGCGACTTCCCCCCCGAGAGATTGACTCGCATCCCCCATCATCCTCCAGCTCTGCCTTTGCAACAGAGGATGGGTCAGTTGGGTAGTTGGATTCAGGAGTTCCTCAAAGTGTTCCTTCCACCGACCGACAACCTCCTCAGTCAAGGTCAACAGTGTCCCATCCCTGTCGTATACAGCTTGGATGGTCCCCCATTTCCCCCTCCTTTCATTGTGTTTTGGACAGTATTATATTCTGAAAAGTGGGACTTACTAAAGCACTGATTTGTAAAATTAAATATGTTGTATAAACTGGAGTTGAGAGTGAATTATACTGAGCACAAACCCTCAAAAACACATGTAAAAAAAACGCTGTGTCCGTTTATGTTTAGGCTGTTTAACACTTACTCAATTCACCAGGACCTCCTATATAGTCAGTCAGCTATTTAGACATCTAGCTGTACTAACAACTATAAATACCCATGACAAATTTTTCTCTACTTCCCCTTCCACATTAAAACTGTGCATCAAGTATTCACATACACAAAAACCTTTCTACACTTGAGCATAGATTAAACGTTGGATAAAAATGCTTATCATGCTCAGTGGTAATACAACTGCAAAAACTGTTAGCTCAACCCTTGACCAGTCTGAGGTATCCAAGTGGTGCCTTTATGGTAGCATGATCTACATAATAATTATTCTCCCTCATTGTCAACCTTCCCTTGGTATTTCTTGGTCAGCTCGTGAGCTGTTGCATCCCAAAGACTTCCAATTACTATCCATCCAAATAAATTAAAAGTCATCTGCCATGCCAAATAGCCAATTAAGGAGACTGAAAGCTCTGACCCAATGAAAGAGCAGTGGACCCTGGAGGGGCCGTGTTATAAAATGACTTGAAAAATCGTGAGGGTCACCACCCCATAGGGCACCCAACATGAATTTTTAGAATTAATGTCTTTGCAGTGCTCATTTAGAAGTTAGAGACCTGCATGGTTAGAATTTTTGTAAAGGTCAGCACTAAACCTAATTTACTCTAACTGATACAGTGCCTGTTCAGAAACAAAAGTGTTAGTATGCCATGCATATTTAAACTTTAGAAAACAAGTCATTATTCGATTCGATTTCATATATCACTTCATATGACAGCAGGCATACAGATGGAAAAATGTTGTTCCCTTCACTTAATTCCATCCATGTTCTTAAGAATGTTCTTGAAAATGAAACAGTTGTAATTATGTCATTATCATCCACTTATCCGCTTTGCGTGTAATGGGTTATGCTGAACGTATCGCAGCCAGGTACAGGACTTCGAGAGATCAATTCACTTGAGCTACATGTTTTAATTCAAACAATCGGCTCTTCATACAGTGTATATACAGTGTATATACAGTGTATATACAGTGTATATACAGTATATATATATATATATATATATATATATATATATATATATATATATATATATATATAGGCTTTTTTTAAACTTTGGTAATAATGGCTTGCAGCTCATTAAAAGCAAAAAAAAAGAACTGTAACATTTTAAAACATTTTATGAAATAAGTTCTTTTATTACCTTAAATCATTGTCAAGCCCCTTTGGTATAAATTACTGATTCGATTTAGCGGAGTTTGGAGGTGTTGTAACTGAGGGGCTGCTTAGGTGTTATGGACGCTCAGACTACTTTGATAGCGGTTTTCAACTCTTCTGTGTTGTGGCATCTGGCATCTCTCATTTTCCCTTTTACTAGGACCCCACAAATTCTATGCAGATTTCAGGTCAGGTGAGTTGACCAGTCATTCAGGCTCAATAATACTGAGGTCACAAAACCGGGTCAGAATAGTTTCTGCAATGTAGGCAAATGTAAATCCTGAGTAGTACATGGAAGCGTGAAGTAATATTAAATATCATGGTAGGACGCTATTGACTGCACTACTGATTGTGGACTGTCATGCAACCGCAAGACCTACACACAGAATTATAGGGCAAAGGCAGCACTCATGCAAAACAGAGGGTTAAATGCAAAACTAGAAAAGTTATTTTGTTTGAGAGCTCAATACAAATGATCAGATTTAGGCAGAAGTATAGTCCTACTGTGTCCAGGCTTCAAAATTTGTGTCAAATAATCCAGGATGATTTCCGTGAAGGGCGTACCGAGGCGTGTGTTGATGACGTATGTGGAGACGTTCGAGGCCACATGTCCTCTGGACATGTCCAAATCAGCTCAGTCTGGCCTCTCTGACTTTATCTCCAAAACCTCTAACATGTGCTGTCCCTCTGATATACTCTTTCCTGATCCTATCCATCCTGGTCACTCCCAGAGAGAACCTCAGCATCTTCATCTCTGCTACCTCCAGCTCTGTCTCCTGTCTTTTCCTCAGTGACACTGTCTCTAGACCAAACATCGCTGGTCTCTCCAGTTTTGTACACCTTTCCTTTCATTTTAGCTGTACACCTTTCCTTTCATTTTAGCTGAAACTCTTCTATCACTCTTCTATCACACGCTTCTTCACCTCTTTTCCACACTCTCCATTGCTCTGAACTGTTGACCCTAAGTGCTTAAAATCATCCACCTTCTTGATCTCTTCTCCCTGTAACCTCACTCTTTCACTTGGGTCCCTCTCATTCACACACATGTACTCTGTCTTACCGCAGCTAACCTTCATTCCTCTCCTTTCCAAGACAAACCTCCACCTCTCTAGCTTCTCCTCCACCTGTTCCCTGCTCTCACTTCATATCACAACGTCATCTGCAAGCATCATAGTCCATGGAGATTCCTGTCTAACCTCGTCCGACAGCCTGTCCATCATCATCGCAAACAAGAAGGGGCTCAGAGCTGATCCCTGGTGCAGTCCCACCTCCACCTTGAACTCCTCTGTCACACCTACAGCACACCTCACCACTGTCTTACAGTCCTCATACATATCCTCCACCGCTCTAACATACTTCTTTGCCACTCCAGACTTCTTCATACAATACCCCAATTTCTCTCTGGATACCCTGTCATAAGGGTTCATGCAGGGTTTATTTACCTGTGTGTCCTCCACTTGCAAAGAACGAGATCATCTTAGTCACCATCTCACTCACAGCCTAGTCTGCAATGAAGAAATTTACAGATCAACGACAACACTCAACCCACAATTAGTGTTGCTGTTGATCCCAACATTAATCTACATAAATCAGTTCTCATTTGGCACACATGCAGAAGTCTTGCAGCAAAATCAAGCAACCCCAATTTTTTGTCAAATAGTGTGTTTGTTTTTACCATGAAGTAAATGGTTAGCAGACAGTTTATGTAAATCTAATCTTCATCTTTAATTGCCTTTATCGCTTAAAAGATGTAAGAAAAACAAATAAAAAAAACTGTTTGAAAGAAAAAGGGATTTGAGTAGAAATAACCTAATTTAGTGTATATAGATTAGTTGGATTTAATTGAATAATCAAGTGTAACACTTGGTTAACTAGTCTGATAGGTAAGTGGTAAAACAGAATAGTATACAGTGGACATGTACGACAGCCTCAAAAATAGATCACACAGAGATTCACACCACAAATTCAATGAATTTCTGTGTGTGTGTGTGTGTGTGTGTGTGTGTGTGTGTATATATATATATATATATATATATATATATATACACTGTATATAGTATACACTAACGGGAACCCGATATAAAAATAATATCAGACTTCGTTTTTCCTTTTTTTTCTTTGTTGTCACAAGAAAACAGACCACTGTGTCCGAGGAAGCCGTAACGGCTCCGTGTGCATGGGATGGACGAACAGGAAGACGAAGGCTGCTTCAGCTAGTGGCCCGAACTTCCGGGTAGACACCAGCCAAAACTGTACACAAGAAAATAAACTGTACACGAGAAAATAAACTTTTTCTTGTGTAAAGTGTGTTTGCATTTTATGTCAATGGACATTAAACAGAAAATAGAGTATTTTTTGCAGTATTTAATTCCACGATGCTCTCAGGAGCTTCTGTTCACGTCTTCCTTCTGGCAGACGCACCGTGATTGGTTGGGTGCTTGATTGACAGGTAGTGGGTTGAGTTAAAACTTGACAGTCTGAGGTTTTCAAGTGAGTTTATTCAAATATATAGGTGGGGAGATTGAAAAAGAGTTTGTGCATCCTAACATGACATTTATCATACCTGACATAAATCACTGTAAAATATTAGTCATCCCCCGTCATGATTTGGTGTTCCTGCTCTGCTGTGATGGGGTGTGGCAGGAGGAGAGGCCGAACTTGTGGGCGCAGCCTCGTCACCATACCTGTTGTTCATCTCCACCTGTTGCTCGTCTCCACACCTGGACCTGATTGGACTGATTAGCCTGAGACTTTATAAACTGGTTTATTCTTTTGGCTTATTGCCAGGTTGTTTTTATTCTGCTGCTTTTTTGTGTGCCTTGATTTAACTGTGATTGAAAGATGGAAGATTATCTCTCCAGAGCTTTCAGAGGAATTACTTATATATTCAGTTTGAAAACTGTGTGAAAATTTCTCTTGTAAAATATGTAGTGATGGGCAGATGAAGCCCCATGAAGCATTGAAGCTTTTCATCCCAATCAGTTCACGCTGGTTCGAAACTTCATGAGGCTTCACTTGCTCTAGTACGACATCTACTGGATGGTAAAATATCAGGTGGCAAGAGTTTCAAGTGTGGAATTTTGCAGGAAGCCTGTAAATAAAACTGCAAAATAAAGAAGTATGCAAAACATGTATATTTTAGTGATATAAAAATTTTAAAAATTCCCTCTCACCCTTGTGGGGTGGTATCTGTGTGTCATTCTCAAGCTCGGGTCCTCTACCAGAGGCCTGGGAGTCTGAGGGTTCTGCGCAGTATCTTAGCTGTTCCTAGGACTGCGCTCTTCTGGACTGAGGCTTCAGATGTTGTTCCAGGAATCTGCTGGAGCCACTCTTCCAGTTTGGGGGTCACTGCCCCAAGTGCTCCTACTACCACGGGGACCACATTAACCTTGACCTTCCACATATGTTCCAGCTGTTCTTTCAACCCTTGATACTTCTCAATCTTTTCGTGTTCATTCTTCCTGATGTTGGCGTCAGCTGAAATCGCCACATCTATCACCACTGCTCTCTTCTGCTCTTTGTCCATCACCACTATGTCCGGTTTGTTAGCCAGCAGCTGTTTGTCAGTCTGGAAGCTGAAGTCCCAAAGGATCTTAGCCTTGTCGTTCTCAACCACCTTCGGTGGTATGTCCCATTGGGACTTGGGTACTTCTAGTCCATACTGGGTACAGATGTTCCTGTACACTATATCAGCTACTTGGTTGTGCCTTTCCATGTATGCTGAGCTGGCGAGCATCTTACACCCTGCTACCACATGCTGGACTGACTCTGGGGCTTCTTTGCATAGCCTGCACCTTGGGTCAGATCTACTGTGGTAGATAGTGGCCTCTATTGCTCTGGTACTTAGGGCCTGTTCTTGTGCTGCCATGATCAGTGCCTCTGTGCTGTCTGTCAGTCCAGCTTTATTCAGCCATTGGTAGATCTTCTTGATATTAGCCACTTCCTCTATCTGATGGTGGTACATGCCGTGTAGGGGCTTGTCCCTCCATGATGTCTCCTCCTCCTCCTCTTCCTCCTCAGGTTTCTGCTGTCTAAGGCATTCACTGAGCAGTTCATCTGTTGGGGCCATCTTCCTGATCTACTGTTTGATTTTTGATGTCTCATCCTGGACAGTGGCCCTGATGCTCACTAGTCCTCGGCCTCCCTCTTTCCGCTTAGTGTACAGCCTCAGGGTGCTGGACTTGGGGTGAAACCCTCCATGCATGTTGAGGAGCTTTCCAGTCTTGATATCTGCGGCTTCTATCTCCTCCTTTGGCAAGCTTATGATCCCAGCGAGGTATCTGATGACCGGCAGTGCATACATGTTGATGGCTCGGACCTAGTTCTTGCCATTCAGCTGTCTTCTCAGGACTTGCCTTACTCTCTGGAGGTATTTGGCTGTGGATGACTTCCTTGCAGCCTCCTTATGATTGCCATTAGCCTGTGGGATTCCAAGGTATTTGTAGCTGTCCTTGATGTCTTCTATCTTGCCCCCTGGTAGGTCAACCCCTTCAGTTCTGATCATCTTGCCTCTTCTTGATACCATCCGGCCACATTTGTCTAATCCAAATGACATCCCTATGTCGTTGCTGTAGATCCTGGTGGTGTGGATCAGTGAGTCAATTTCTCGCTCATTCCTGGCATACAGCTTGATGTCATCCATGTAGAGGAGATGGCTGATTGTTGTCCCGCTTCGGAATCGGCCTATGCAAAACAGCAGTGGTGATAGTGCATCCCCTTGGTATATGCCGCACTTGATGTTAACTTGGACAATTGCCTTAGAGTTAGTCTCCAGGGTTGTCTTCCACTTTCCCATTGAGTTCTTGATGAAGGCTCTTAGTGTCCTGTTGCTCTTATATAGTTCCAGACATTCCAGTATCCACGTGTGTGACATTGAATTGTAGGCTTTCTGGTAATCTATCCAGGCAGTGCACAAGTTGGTCTGCCTATTCTTACAGTCTCTGTGTACTGCTCTGTCCACCAGTAGCTGGTGCTTGGCTCCCCTGGTGTAACAACCAACTCCTTTATGTGCCCCGCTCATAGATAGATAGATAGATAGATAGATAGATAGATAGATGATACTTTTGCAATCCCGGAGGAAATTGCACTAATATTGACTAAACTTGAAATTAAAATTAAAATTAATTAAAATTATTAACTAAAATTGTTCCATCAAAGAAGCTCATGAAGTTATTACTCTTCAGACTTATTGGAATTTTATTTTGATATATGTCAGCCTGGCTACATTACTTGTTCTTATTCTCCTTTACTGAGTTATAGGCTGCTCAGCAGAGGGTCCTCCTGCAGGCTCTAAGGCTATCTTGCCAGGAAAATTGTGAAAAATTGTCCTGTTTGGCATGATGCCATGTTCATGAGTTTTTAGATTTAGGCACACGTTTGATATATGTTACTGTATATCATGGAGCAAATTTCATCAAATCACACTTGTAATAATTTCCAAAATTGCACTCAGTTGAATTGGTCAGAATGAGTAGTTGTTTGTCTTGCCCCTCACACTTAGCTGGCGGGGGGGGGGCTTTCACCGGCTGGGCAAACCCATAACCTGCAAGACATAAGTGGCTCAATCATCTCATCTGCAAGAAAATGGTTGGATGGATAAATAGCTCATTTATTAATTATTTATATTAACGTATTACTCTTAGAATTTGATGATAACAGACATGTAACATTGAAGTAGACTGGGACAAAAAGAAAATGACAGAGAAGATAGCCGGGGGTGGAGAATCAAAGGTGTACTCCCTTTAATTTTTTTTCTCTTTCTGGGAAGCAGCCAATAGTGTGTAACATCTGAATTGCATGAGGGGGAGAAGAAAGGGAAGATTGGAGATTAGAGAGAGGATGACACAGATGCTATGAAGCGAAGATGTGTCAGGAGAGCCAGTGAAGGTAAGCCGAGAAAGAGCATTTGATTTGAAGATTTGTGGCTGCAATGAAACCACAGTAGAGGGAAATTGTGAGGTAGAGGCAGGCTGTGGATAAAAAGAGAGAGGCCAGAGGTGTTGAGTAAATGTAAGCCACACTGAGGGTGAGACAGAGGATTAACAGATGAGAAGCGTGCAAGAGCAAAAAGCATGAGGGATTGAGGAGTGTGGGTATCCAAAGCTACTGAAAAGTCTTGCAAACTTGCATAGGTCCACTTCCTCTCAAGATTGAGGAAAATGCAATAAATTTGACATTTTATTTGTCTAGAGAGTGTATTAAGAATTATCACTTGCTTACACTGCCTCAGAGTAAACAGTTAACAATTAAAATCTTGCAAAACTGAAGTAATTTTATCAGTTGAAGTTATAGGCAAGACATAAGCTCAGACATACTACAGCTAAACACTGACATTTTGAATCAACTTTGGATAGATCTTGAGGAAAAGCACTACCATGAAATTTTCTTTCACAGTTATTTAGTAATTGCATGTTTTGTGCTTCTGATATAAAACTCCTGCAACTGAATCATTGTGTTTTACCAATTGCCCATATAATATAATTTACCTCGTTGTGTTGCTTTGTTGCATGTCTGAACTGAAATTGTTCTTGCCTGGCATTCTTTCACTGTTCTGCTGCTCAAAACTGGTGCGGGTTCTCTTGAAATTGAGCTGGATTTTAACTACAGGTAGGATGTTAGCTGGAGGAGAAGGAGAAATTCTGGTTGGACTTTAATGAAGTGATGCAGAGCATACCTAGAAGTAAGAGAGCTGGTGCAGACTTCAATGGACATGTTAATAATAATAATAATAATAATGGGCGATCCGTCTTCAAGACATCTGCTCTACCGCTGAGCCACTGCCGCCCATGTTGGTGCAGGAAACAGAGGTGGTGCAGAGGTGACAGACGGGTTTGGTATCCAGGAGAGGAATGCAGAAGGCCAGATCGTGGTTGACTATGCAAATAGGATGGAAATGGCTATAGTAAATACTTTCTTCCAGACGAGGCAGGAACATAGGGTGACCTATAAGAGTGGAGGTAGGAGCACACAGGTAGACTACATCTTGTGTCGACGGTGTAATCTGAAGGAGATCAGTGACTGCAAAGTAGTGGTAGGCGACAGTGTAGCCAAACAGCATAGGATGGTGGTGTGTAGGATGACTCTGGTGATGAGGAAGATGAAGAGGGCAAAGGCAGAGCAGAGGACGAAATGGTGAAAGCTGAAAAAGGAAAAGTGTTGCATGACTTTTAGGAAGGAGTTAAGACAGGCTCTCGGTGACCAAGAGTTGCTTCCAGATGACTGGACAACTGCAGCTAATGTGGTCAGGGAGACAGGTAGGAGAGTACTAGGCATGTAATCTGGAAGGAAGGAGACTTGGTGGTGGAATGGGGAGGTACAGGAGTGTATACAGAGAAAGAATTTAGCTAAAAAGAAGTGGGACACTGAGAGGACTGAGGAGAGTAGACAGGAGTACAGGGAGATGCAGCGTAAGGTGAAAGTAGAGCTAGCAAAGGCCAAACAAGGGGTTTATGATGACATGTATGCTAGATTGGACAGTAAGGAGGGAGAGACTGATCTATACAGGTTGGCAAGACAGACAGACCAAGATGGGAAGGACGTGCAGCAGGTTAGGGTTATTAAGGACAGGGATGGAAGTCTATTGACAGGTACCAGTAGTTTGATGGGAAGATGGAAAGAGTACTTTGAAGAGTTGATGAACGTGGAAAATGAGAGAGAACAAAGACTAGAGGAGGTGGCTGTTGGGGACCAGGAAGTAGCAAAGATTAGTCAGAATGAAGTGAGGAGAGCATTGAAGAGGATGAAGAGTGGAAAGGCAGTCGATCCTGATGATATACCTGTGGAGGTATGGAAGTCTCAAAGAGAGGTTGCAGTAGAGTTTCTGACTGGGCTGTTCAACAGGATCTTAGATAGTGAGAAGATGCCTGAGGAATGGAGGAAAAGTGTCCTGGTGCCCATTTTTAAGAACAAGGGAGATGTACAGAGTTGTGGCAACTACAGAAGAATAAACCTGAAGTTATGGTTGTAGTAGTTGAAGCTAAACTAAGGGCAGCAATGACCTTTTATGAGCAGCAGTATGGTTTTATGCCACGAAAGAGTACTGCAAATGCAGTAGTTGCTTTGAGGATGTTGATAGAGAATTACAGAGAAGGTCAGAGGGAGCTCCATTGTCTTTTTGTAGAACTGGAGAAAGCTTCTGACAGGGTGCCCATAGAGGAACTGTGGTATTGTATGAGGAAGTCTGGAGTGGCAGAGAAGTATGTCAGAGCGGTGCAGGACATGTATGAGACATGTAAGACAGTGGTGAAGTGTGCTGTAGGTGTGACAGAGGAGTTCAAGGTGGAGGTGGGACTGCACCAGGGATCAGCTCTGAGCCCCTTCTTGTTTGCTATGGTGATGGACAGGCTCACAGACGAGGTTAGACAGGAATCTCCATGGACTATAATGTTTGTAGATAACATTGGGATCTGTACTGAGAGCAGGGAACAGGTGGAGGAGAAGCTAAGAAGGTGGAGGTTTGTCCTGGAACAGAGAGGAATGAAGGTTAGCCGCAGTAAGACAGAGTACATGTGTGAATGAGAGGGACCCAAGTGGAAGAGTGAGTTTGCAGGGAAGAAGAGAAGGTGGAGGATTTTATGTACTTAGGGTCAACAGTCCAGAGCAATGGAGAGTGTGGAAAAGAGATAAAGAAGTGTGTACAGACAGGTACCGGTGGAGGAAAGTGTGACATGTGATAGAAGAGTTTCAGCTAAAATGAAAGTAAAGATGTATAAACTGTGGTGAGATCAGTGGTGTTGTTTGGTCTAGAAACAGTGTCACTGAGGAAAAGACAGAGCTGGAGGTAGCAGAGATGAAGATGCTGAGGTTCTCTTTGGGAGTGACCAGGATGGATAGAATCAGGAATGAGTAAATCAGAGGGACAGCACATGTTAGAGGTTTTGGAGATCACTCTCCTCAGCCCCCCTGGGAAAGTTTTCTCCAAGTTCCTGGAAAGTACTGTAGTGCCCGACTGATTGTTGAACCTCAGATTGAGGAGGAACAATGTGTTTTCCATCCTGGTTGTGGAACAACTGACCAGCTCTTGACTCTTGCAGGGATCCTTCAGGTTGTTTGACAGTATGTGTTTTGTGGACTTGGAGAAGGCGTACAATCGGGTCCCCAGGGATATACTGTGGGAGGTATTGCAGGAGTATGGGGTGACAGACGCCTCTAATGAGGACCACCCAATCCCT